>NW_026559026.1:0-92281 GCF_026930045.1 Uloborus diversus
AAAAACTAAAAATGCACCTTGGTTATCATCGATTTAAAACTTTGAAATCTACAGGTCAAATAGTTAAACTGACTCCGAATTTTCATCCCTGTATAAATAATCGATATTCGCAAAAGAAAGGAATTTGAAAAAAGAATTTTCAAATTAGAAAGTACAACTGTTCATCGAGGATTTGCGTTCCGACTGGGACTCGAACCTAGGGCCACTCGCTTGGCTTCCCAACGCTCTAGCCATCGGGCTAACGGAGCTCTGTCTGTCGGAGTTTTTAAATATAATAAAAACTAAAAATGCACCTTGGTTATTAATGATTTAAAACTTTGAAATCTACAGGTCAAATAGCTATAACTGACGTCGAATTTTCATCATTACATAAATACTCAATATACGCAAAACAAAGGAATTGGAAAAAATAAAGAATTTTCAAATTTGAAAATAAAAAATTCGCATAGAAGATTTTCTTTCCGTCTGGGACTCGAACCTAGGGCCACTCGCTTGGAAGCCCAACGCTCTAGCCATTACGTTATCAGAGCTCGGTCGGTCGGAGTTTTAAGTATAATAAAAAAAAATGCACCTTGGGTATTGATTTAAACAATTTGAAATCTACTGGTCAAATAATTAAAATGACTCAGAATTCACTTCCCTACATAAATCATCAATATTCGCAAAAGAAATAATAAGAAAAAAAATATTCAAATTAGAAAATACAATTAATCAGTGAAGATTTTCGTTCCGACTGGGACTCGAACCTAGGGCCACTCGCTTGAAAGCCCAACACTCTACACATTAGGCTATCGGAACTCGGCCGGTCAGCGTCTTAAGTATGATAAAAACAAAAAATGCACCTTGGTTATGATTGATTTAAAACTTTGAAATCTGCAGGTCGAATAAATAAACTGACTCAAATTTTTTTCCCCACATAAATAATCAAAACTCGCAAAAGAAAGAATTTGAAAAAGAAAAAAATTTCAAATTAGAAAATACAAATATACATTTAGGATTTTCTTTCCGACAGGGACTCGAACCTTGCGTCACTCGCTTGGAAGCCCAACGCTCTAGACATTAGGTTATCGGAGCTCGGTTGGTCCGAGTTTTAAGTATAATAAAAACAAAAAATGCACTTTGGTTATTGATTTAAACACTTCGAAATCTACTGGTCAAATAACTAAAATAACTCAGAATTTTCTTCCCTACATAAATAATCAATATTCGCAAAAGAAAGAATTTGAAAAAAAAAATGAATTTTCGAATTAGAAAATAAAAATATACATTGAGAATTTTCTTTCCGACTGGGACTCGAATCTATTGCCACTCGTTCGGCAGACCAACGCTCTAGCCATCGGGCTATCGGAGCTCAGTCGGTCGGAGTCTTAAATATAATAAAAACTAAAAATGCACCTTGGTTATCATCGATTTAAAACTTTGAAATCTACAGGTCAAATAGTTAAACTGACTCCGAATTTTCATCCCTGTATAAATAATCGATATTCGCAAAAGAAAGGAATTTTAAAAAAGAATTTTCAAATTAGAAAGTAAAACTGTTCTTCGAAGATTTTCGTTCCGACCGGGACTCGAACCTAAGGCCACTCGCTTGATTGCACAACGCTCTAGCCATCGGGCTATCAGAGCTCTGTCGGTCGGAGTTTTAAATATAATAAAAACTAAAAATGCACCTTGGTTATTATTGATTTAAAACTTTGAAATATACAGGTCAAAATAGCTATAACTGACGTCGAATTTTCATCATTACATAAATACTCAATATACGCAAAACAAAGGAATTGGAAAAAATAAAGAATTTTCAAATTTGAAAATAAAAAAGGCGCATAGAAGATTTTCTTTCCGTCTGGGACTCGAACCTAGGGCCACTCGCTTGATTGCACAACGCTCTAGCCATCGGGCTATCGGAGCTCTGTCGGTCGGAGTCTTAAATATATAAAAACTAAAAATGCACCTTGGTTATCATTGATTTAAAACTTCGAAATCTACAGGTCGAATAGTTAAACTGACTCCGAAATTTCATCCCTACATAAATAATCGATATTCGCAAAAGAAAGGAATTTGAAAAAAGAATTTTCAAATTAGAAAGTAAAACTGTTCATCGAAGATTTTCGTTTCGACTGGGACTCGAACCTAGGGCCACTCGCTTGGCTGCCCAACGCTCTAGCCATCGGGCTATCGGAGCTCTGTCGGTCGGAGTTTTAAATATAATAAAAACTAAAAATGCACCTTGGTTATTATTGATTTAAAACTTTGAAATCTACAGGTCGAATAGCTATAACTGACGTCGAATTTTCATCATTATATAAATACTCAATATTTGCAAAACAAAGGAATTGGAAAAAACAAAGAATTTTCAAATTTGAAAATAAAAAACGCGCATTGAAGACTTTCTTTCCGTCTGGGACTCGAACCTAGGGCCACTCGCTTGGAAGCCCAACGCTCTAGCCATTACGTTATCAGAGCTCGGTCGGTCGGAGTTTAAAGTATAATAAAAAAAAATGCACCTTGGTTATAGATTTAAACACATTAAAATCTACCGGTCAAATAACTAAAACGACTCAGACTTTTCTTCCCTACATAAATAATCAATATTCGCAAAAGAAATAATAAGAAAAAAATATTCAAATTAGAAAATAAAAATATACACTGAGGATTTTCCTTCCGACAGGGACTCGCACCTAGCATCACTCCCTTGGAAACCCAACGCTCTAGATATTAGGCTATCGGAGCTCGGTCGGGGGGAGTTTTCAGTATAATAAAAACAAAAAATGCACATTGGGTATTGATTTAAACAATTTGAAATCTACTGGTCAAATAATTAAAATAACACAGAATTTTCTTCCCTAAATAAATAATTAATATTCGCAAAAGAAAGAATTTGAAAAAAAAAAAAAAAAAGATTTTTCAAATCAGAAAATAAAAATATACATTGCGGATTTTCTTTCCGACAGGGACTCGAACCTAGGGCCACTCGCTTGGCTTCCCAATGCTCTAGCCATCAGGCTAACGGAGCTCTGTCGGTCGGAGTTTTAAATATAATAAAAACTAAAAATGCACCTTGGTTATTATTGATTTAAAACTTTGAAATCTACAGGTCAAATAGCTATAACTGACGTCGAATTTTCATCATTACATAAATACTCAATATACGCAAAACAAAGGAATTGGAAAAAATAAAGAATTTTCAAATTTGAAAATAAAAAAGGCGCATAGAAGATTTTCTTTCCGTCTGGGACTCGAACCTAGGGTCATTCGCTTGGAAGCCCAACGCTCTAGCCATTACGTTATCAGAGCTCGGTCGGTCGGAGTTTTAAGTATAATAAAAAAAATGCACCTTGGGTATTGATTTAAACAATTTGAAATCTACTGGTCAAATAATTAAAATGACTCAGAATTCACTTCCCTACATAAATCATCAATATTCGCAAAAGAAAGAATTTGAAAAAAAAAAAAAAGAATTTTCAAATTAGAAAATAAAAATACACACTAAGGATTTTCTTTCCGACAGAGACTCGAACCTAGCGTCACTCGCTTGGAAGCCCAACGCTCTAGCCATTAGGCTAGCGGAGCTCGGTCGGTCGGAGTTTTAAGTATATTAAAAACATAAATTGCACCTTGGTTATTGATTTAAACACATTGAAATCTACTGGTCAAATAACTAAAACGACTCAGAATTTTCTTCCCTACATAAATAATCAATATTCGCAAAAGAAATAATAAGAAAAAAAAATATTCAAATTAGAAAATACAATTATTCAGCGCAGATTTTCGTTCCGACTGGGACTCGAACCTAGGGCCACTCGCTTGAAAGCCCAACACTCTACACATTAGGCTATCGGAACTCGGCCGGCCAGAGTCTTAAGTATAATAAAAACAAAAAATGCACCTTGGTTATAATTGATTTAAAACTTTGAAATCTGCAGGTCGAATAAATAAACTGACTCAGATTTTTTTTCCCCACATAAATAATCCAAACTCGCAAAAGAAAGAATTTGAAAAAGAAAAAATTTTCAAATTAGAAAATAAAAATATACATTTAGGATTTTCTTTCCGACAGGGACTCGAACCTAGCGTCACTCGCTTGGAAGCTCAACGCTCTAGACATTAGGTTATCGGAGCTCGGTTGGTCGGAGTTTTAAATATAATAAAAACAAAAAATGCACCTTGGTTATTGATTTAAACACTTCGAAATCTACTGGTCAAATAACTAAAACGACTCAGAATTTTCTTCCCTACATAAATAATCAATATTCGCAAAAGAAATAATAAGAAAAAAAATATTCAAATTAGAAATTACAATTAATCAGTGCAGATTTTCGTTCCGACTGGGACTTGAACCTAGGGCCACTCGCTTGAAAGCCCAACACTCTACACATTAGGCTATCGGAACTCGGCCGGTCAGCGTCTTAAGTATAATAAAAACAAAAAATGCACCTTGGTTATGATTGATTTAAAACTTTGAAATCTGCAGGTCGAATAAATAAACTGACTCAAATTTTTTTCCCCACATAAATAATCAAAACTCGCAAAAGAAAGAATTTGAAAAAGAAAAAATTTTTAAATTAGAAAATACAAATATACATTTAGGATTTTCTTTCCGACTGGGACTCGAACCTATTGCCACTCGTTCGGCAGACCAACGCTCTAGCCATCGGGCTATCGGAGCTCAGTCGATCGGAGTCTTAAATATAATAAAAACTAAAAATGCACCTTGGTTATCATCGATTTAAAACTTTGAAATCTACAGGTCAAATAGTTAAACTGACTCCGAATTTTCATCCCTGTATAAATAATCGATATTCGCAAAAGAAAGGAATTTTAAAAAATAATTTTCAAATTAGAAAGTAAAACTGTTCATCGAAGATTTTCGTTCCGACCGGGACTCGAACCTAAGGCCACTCGCTTGATTGCACAACGCTCTAGCCATCGGGCTATCGGAGCTCTGTCGTTTGGAGTTTTAAATATAATAAAAACTAAAAATGCACCTTGGTTATTATTGATTTAAAACTTTGAAATCTACAGGTCAAATAGCTATAACTGACGTCGAATTTTCATCATTACATAAATACTCAATATACGCAAAACAAAGGAATTGGAAAAAATAAAGAATTTTCAAATTTGAAAATAAAAAATGCGCATAGAAGATTTTCTTTCCGTCTGGGACTCGAACCTAGGGCCACTCGCTTGATTGCACAACGCTCTAGCCATCGGGCTATCGGAGCTCTGTCGCTCGGAGTCTTAAATATAATAAAAACTAAAAATGCACCTTGGTTATCATTGATTTAAAACTTCGAAATCTACAGGTCGAATAGTTAAACTGACTCCGAAATTTCATCCCTACATAAATAATCGCTAATCGCAAAAGAAAGGAATTTGAAAAAAGAATTTCAAATTAGAAAATAAAAGTGTTCATCGAAGATTTTCGCTCCGACTGTGACTCGAACCTAGGGCCAATCTCTTCGCTGCCCAACGCTCTAGCCATCGGGCTATCGGAGCTCAGTCGACCGGAGTCTTAAATATAATAAAAACTAAAAATGCACCTTGGTTATCATCGATTTAAAACTTTGAAATCTACAGGTCAAATAGGTTACATGACTCCGAATTTTCATCCCTGTATAAATAATCGATATTCGCAAAAGAAAGGAATTTGAAAAAAGAATTTTCAAATTAGAAAGTAAAACTGTTCATCGAAGATTTTCGTTCCGACTGGGACTCGAACCTAGGGCCGCTCGCTTGGCTGCCCAACGCTCTAGCCATCGGGCTATCGGAGCTCCGTCGGCCGGAGTTTTAAATATAATAAAAACTAAAAATGCACCTTGGTTATAATTGATTTAAAACTTTGAAATCTGCAGGTCGAATAAATAAACTGACTCAGATTTTTTTTCCCCACATAAATAATCCAAACTCGCAAAAGAAAGAATTTGAAAAAGAAAAAATTTTCAAATTAGAAAATAAAAATATACATTTAGGATTTTCTTTCCGACAGGGACTCGAACCTTGCGTCAATCGCTTGGAAGCCCAACGCTCTAGACATTAGGTTATCGGAGCTCGGTTGGTCGGAGTTTTAAGTATAATAAAAACAAAAAATGAACCTTGGTTATTGATTTAAACACTTCGAAATCTACTGGTCAAATAACTAAAATAACTCAGAATTTTCTTCCCTACATAAATAATCAATATTCGCAAAAGAAAGAATTTGAAAAAAAAAAAAAGAATTTTCGAATTAGAAAATAAAAATATACATTGCGAATTTTCTTTCCGACTGGGACTCGAACCTATTGCCACTCGTTCGGCAGACCAACGCTCTAGCCATCGGGCTATCGGAGCTCAGTCGGTCGGAGTCTTAAATATAATAAAAACTAAAAATGCACCTTGGTTATCATCGATTTAAAACTTTGAAATCTACAGGTCAAATAGTTAAACTGACTCCGAATTTTCATCCCTGTATAAATAATCGATATTCGCAAAAGAAAGGAATTTTAAAAAAGAATTTTCAAATTAGAAAGTAAAAGTGTTCATCGAAGTTTTTCGTTCCGACCGGGACTCGAACCTAAAGCCACTCGCTTGATTGCACAACGTTCTAGCCATCGGGCTATCGGAGCTCTGTCGGTTGGAGTCTTAAATATAATAAAAACTAAAAATGCACCTTGGTTATCATTGATTTAAAACTTCGAAATCTACAGGTCGAATAGTTAAACTGACTCCGAAATTTCATCCCTACATAAATAATCGCTAATCGCAAAAGAAAGGAATTTGAAAAAAGAATTTCAAATTAGAAAATAAAAGTGTTCATCGAAGATTTTCGCTCCGACTGTGACTCGAACCTAGGGCCAATCTCTTCGCTGCCCAACGCTCTAGCCATCGGGCTATCGGAGCTCAGTCGGTCGGAGTCTTAAATATAATAAAAACTAAAAATGCACCTTGGTTATCATCGATTTAAAACTTTGAAATCTACAGGTCAAATAGTTAAACTGACTCCGAATTTTCATCCCTGTATAAATAATCGATATTCGCAAAAGAAAGGAATTTGAAAAAAGAATTTTCAAATTAGAAAGTAATACTGTTCATCGAAGATTTTCGTTCCGACTGGGACTCGAACCTAGGGCCATTCGCTTGGCTGCCCAACGCTCTAGCCATCGGGCTATCGGAGCTCTGTCGGTCGGAGTTTTAAATATAATAAAAACTAAAAATGCACCTTGGTTATTATTGATTTAAAACTTTGAAATCTACAGGTCGAATAGCTATAACTGACGTCGAATTTTCATCATTACATAAATACTCAATATTCGCAAAACAAAGGAATTGGAAAAAATAAAGAATTTTCAAATTTGAAAATAAAAAACGCGCATTGAAGACTTTCTTTCCGTCTGGGACTCGAACCTAGGGCCACTCGCTTGGAAGCCCAACGCTCTAGCCATTACGTTATCAGAGCTCGGTCGGTCGGAGTTTAAAGTATAATAAAAAAAAATGCACCTTGGTTATAGATTTAAACACATTAAAATCTACTGGTCAAATAACTAAAACGACTCAGACTTTTCTTCCCTACATAAATAATCAATATTCGCAAAAGAAATAATAAGAAAAAAAATATTCAAATTAGAAAATAAAAATATACACTGAGGATTTTCTTTCCGACAGGGACTCGCACCTAGCATCACTCGCTTGGAAACCCAACGCTCTAGATATCAGGCTATCGGAGCTCGGTCGGTGGGAGTTTTCAGTATAATAAAAACAAAAAATGCACATTGGGTATTGATTTAAACAATTTGAAATCTACTGGTCAAATAATTAAAATAACTCAGAATTTTCTTCAGTAAATAAATAATTAATATTCGCAAAAGAAAGAATTTGAAAAAAAAAAAAAAAAAAAAAGATTTTTCAAATTAGAAAATAAAAATATACATTGCGGATTTTCTTTCCGACAGGGACTCGAACCTAGCGTCACTCGCTTGGAAGCCCAACGCTCTAGCTATTAGGCTATCGGAGCTCGGTCGGTTGGAGTTTTAAGAATAATAAAAACAAAAAATGCACCTTGGTTATTGATTTAAACACTTTGAAATCTACTGGTCAAATGATTAAACTGACTCAGATTTCTCTTCCCCACATAAATAATCAAAACTCGCAAAAGAAAGAATTAGAAAAAAAAAAAAAAGAATATTCAAATTAGAAAATAAAATTTCTCAGTGCAGATTTTCGTTCCGACTGGGACTCGAACCTAGCGTCACTCACTTGGAAGCCCCACGCTCTAGCCATAAGGCTATCGGAGCGCTGTAGGTCAGAGTTTTAAGTATAATAAAAAGAAAAAATGCAAATTGGGTATTGATTTAAACAATTTCAAATCTACTGGTCAAATAATTAAAATAACTCAGAATTCACTTCCCAACATAAATCATCAATATTCGCAAAAGAAAGAATTTGAAAAAAGAAAAGAATTTTCTAATTAGAAAATAAAAAAGACATTAAGGATGATCTTTCCGACAGGGACTCGAACCCAGCGTCACTTGCTTGGAAGCCCAACGCTCTAGCCATTAGGCTATCGGAGCGCGGTCGGTTGGAGTTTTAAGTATAATAAAAACAAAAAATGCACCTTGGTTATTGATTTAAACACTTTGAAATCTACTGGTCAAATGATTAAACTGACTCAGATTTCTCTTCCCCACATAAATAATCAAAACTCGCAAAAGAAAGAATTAGAAAAAAAAATAATATTCAAACTAGAAAATAAAATTACTCAGTGCAGATTTTAATTCCGACTGAGACCCAACGCTGTAGCCATTAGGCTATCAGAGCTCGGTCGGTCGGAGTTTTAACACTAGAAAGACGAAAGCGGTCATTTTGACCACAAACGATTTTCAAATGCTCATATTTGCTGCGTTTAGTTTTCAAACTCTTTTTAATTCATTGACTTTTTCTAACTACTTATTAAGATCTTACAACAGTAGTTTTTTTTTTCTTTAGGGTTTTTATTATAGTCGGTATAAATGTTTGACTTGAAAGACTGACTACGGTCATTTTGACCGCTAAGTGAACTTTTCTTTATCCATCCGTTTTCTTCTTTTTTCTCTTATCAGTTGTGTGTACTATGGACTATTGTTAGTTATCAGGGTAAGTAACGTTCTTTTGAGTTTGAGTAGTATCTGCTGGTCAGGTTTAATTCTTTGAACTGTTAGGAAAATGCGAAACACCTCCTGGTTGCATGGTTTCAGTTTTCTGCTATCTGCACAGGGAGGAAAGTTGAGAAAGGTAAATTTGAAAAGCTTGTGACTGGACACGTGAAATTACTTTGGGTCTAAAAAGAAATAAATATAAACGATTAAGTTCCAAAAATGTTTGCTGGAATTCTTTTGTGCAACAAAACACGTGCTTTGCTTGAAGTACTGACGTTTATTTTCTTCGATGGTAATGAAGTGCTCAGACACATAATTATATTTATGATGTCGAGAAGAACCGTTGACAAGCAAAACTTATAGGAACATTAATTCCTGAAACTGTTGCAGATTTATCTAAAATAGATTATGGTTCGAATTAAGAGTCTGACTTATCTGAAGAGAAACATATTCCTAGCGATGAGAATAGTTAGCTTTCATGAGATTATTGCAAATATTTTTCAGAGATTAGATTTAAAGAAAAGGATTGTTCTTCTGAGTTAGAATCAGAACAAAACCTCACTAATAAAAACTGATGATCAATATATAAAAAGCAGTGAAAGAAAAGGGGAAAAGGGCCCGACACCGAAAAAAAGGGGAAAATTTCAAAAATATAAAAATTAAATATTTTTCTAATTTCCTTCGAGTTACCTCCACTGATCAATTTTGCTGCATGTAAATAAGTAGCTACCTCAGGAAAAAGATTAAAAGTGTGTGAAATTAAAATATGCGGAAATAAATCTACGAGCATTTGTTCTGATTGCCAAAAAAAAAAAAAAATGTTAATGGCTGATATACAGGTGAACTGATAACATAAAAATTTCGAAATACTGTAAAAGATAGTAATGTACAATATCTTGCGTTATTTAGATATTTTTTACACCAAATACATGAATTATAGTACTTGTTAGTTATTACATGCTGAGAAAATTTCCTCTTTTTCGTACAAATTTGCCCTTTCTCAATGCCAATTTTGTAAAGCATGTATTTGACTTGATCGAACATAAAATTAAAAAAAAAGCTATTTGAGACTCATTTGCAGACTATATTACGATTAAATTGTTAGATCAAATTCTGACATGTTAAAAAACAATTTTTTTCTATGGTTAAAAATCCCGAAAGGAGGAAATTTCCAATCTTTTCAGTATGGCGGTCAAAGTGACCACTGCTAGTCTTTCTAGGTATACGCAAAACGCAGTCTTTCTACTGTTAACCAACCAACCAACCAACTAACTAGACAGCCAGCCAACCAACCCTGCCAGGCAGCCAACAAATCAAACCCTACCACCCGCTCACCCACCAAGCCAGAAACAGCCAGCCAGACAACCTATCGACCCACCAATTAACCAACCAAACTACCAAATAACTAGAACGCGAGCCAAGCAACACTGCCAGGCAGCCAACAAACCCAACCCTACCACCCGCTCACACACCAAGCCAGAAACAGCCAGCCAGCCAACCTATCGACCAACCAATTAACCAACCAACCAACCAACCAACCAACCAACCAACCAACTAACTAGAACGCCAGCCAACCAACCCCGCCAGGCAGTCAACAAACCAAACCCTATTACCCGCTCACCCACCAAGCCATAAACAGCCAGCGAACCTATCGACCAACCAATTAACCAACCAACCAACCAACTAACTAGACAGCCAGCCAACCAACCCTGCCAGGCAGCCTAAAAAACCAAACCCTACCACTGGCTCACCCACAAAGCCAGAAACAGCCAGCCAGCCAACCTATCGACCAACCAATTAACCAATCAAACTACCAAAATAACTAGAACGCCAGCCAACCAAACCTACCAGGCAACCAACAAACCAAACCCTACCACCCGCTCACCCACCAAGCCAGAAACAGCCAGCCAGCCAGCCTATCGACCAACCAATTAACCAACCAACCAACTAACTAGACAGCCAGCCAACCAACCCTGCCAGGCAGCCAACAAACCAAACCCTACCACCCGCTCACCCACCAAGCCAGAAACAGCCAGCCAGCCAACCTATCGACCAACCAATTAACCAACCAACCAACCAACTAACTAGAACGCCAGCCAACCAACCCCGCCAGGCAGCCAACAAACCAAACCCTATTACCCGCTCACCCACCAAGCCAGAAACAGCCAGCCAGCCAAACTATCGACCAACCAATTAACCAATCAAACAACCAAATAACTAGAACGCCAGCCAACCAACCCTGCCAGGCAGCCAACAAACCAAACCCTACCACCCGCTCACCCACCAAGCCAGAAACAGCCAGCCAGCCAGCCTATCGACCAACCAATTAACCAACCAACCAACCAACTAACTAGACAGCCAACCAACCAACCCTGCCAGGCAGCCAAAAAATCAAACCCTACCACCCGCTCACCCACCAAGCTAGCCAGCCAGCCAGCCAACCAGCCAACCTATCAACCAACCAATTAACCAACCAACTAACTAGACAGCCAGTCAACCAACCCTGCCAGGCAGCTAACAAACCAAACCCTACCACCCGCTCACCCACCAAGCCAGCCAGCCAGCCAGCCAGTCAACCTATCAACCAACGAATTAACCAACCAACCAACTAACTAGACAGCCAGCCAACCAACCCTGCCAGGCAGCCAACAAACCAAACCCTACCACCCGCTCACCCACCAAGCCAGAAACAGCCAGCCAGCCAGCCTATCGACCAACCAATTAACCAACCAACCAACCAACCAACTAACTAGACAGCCAGCCAAGAAACCCTGCCAGGCAGCCAACAAATCAAACCCTACCACCCGCTCACCCACCAAGCAAGAAACAGCCAGTCAGCCAACCTATCGACCAACCAATTAACCAACCAACCAACTAACTAGACAGCGAGGAAACCAACCCTGCCAGGCAGCCAACAAATCAAACCCTACCACCCGCTCACCCACCAAGCCAGAAACAGCCAGCCAGCCAACCTATCGACCAACCAATTAACCAACCAAACTAACAAATAACTAGAACGCCAGCCAACCAACTCTGCCAGGCAGCCAACAAACCAAACCTTACCACCCGCTCATCCACCAAGCCAGAAACAGCCAGCCAGCCAGCCTATTGACCAACCAATTAACCAACCAACCAACCAACTAACTAGACAGCCAGCCAACCAACCCTGCCAGGCAGCCAACAAACCAAACCCTACCACCCCGCTCACCCACCAAGATAGAAACAGCCAGCCAGCCAACCTATCGACAAACCAATTGACCAACCAACCAACAAACTAACTAGACACTCAGCCAACCAACCCTACCAGGCAGCCAACAAACCAAACCCTACCACCCGCTCACACACCAAGCCAGAAACAGCCAGCCAGCCAACCTATCGACCAACCAATTAACCAACCAACCAACCAACTAACTAGAACGCCAGCCAACCAACCCTGCCAAGAGCCAACAAACCCAATCCTACCACCCGCTCACACACCAAGCCAGAAACAGCAGCGCCAGCCAACCTATCGACCAACCAATTAACCAACCAACCAACTAACTAGACAGCCAGCCAACCAACCCTGCCAGGCAGCCAACAAATCAAACCCTACCACCCGCTCAACCACCAAGCCAGAAACAGCCAGCCAGCCAACCTATCGACCAACCAACCAACTAACTAGAACGCCAGCCAACCAACCCTGCCAGGCAGCCAACAAACCAAACCCTACCACCCGCTCACCCACCAAGCCAGAAACAGCCATCCAGCCAACCTATCGACCAACCAATTAACCAACCAACCAACCAACCAACCAACAAACCAACCAACCAACCAACTAACTAGAACGCCAGCCAACCAACCCCGCCAGGCAGCCAACAAACCAAACCCTATCACCCGCTCACCCACCAAGCCAGAAACAGCCAGCCAGCCAGCCAACCTATCGACCAACCGATTAACCAATCAACCAACCAACTAACTAGACAGCCAGCTAACCAACCCTTCCAAGCATCCAACAAACCAAACCCAACCACCCGCTCACACACCAAGCCAGAAACAGCCAGCCAGCCAACCTATCGACCAACCAATTAACCAACCAACCAACCAACTAACTAGTCAGCCAGCCAACCAACCCTGCCAGGTAGCCAACAAACCAAACCCTACCACCCGCTCACCCACCAAGCCAGAAACAGCCTGCCAGCCAACCTATCGACCAACCAATTAACCAACCAACCAACCAACTAACTAGAACGCCAGGCAACCAACCCTGCCAAGCAGCCAACAAACCCAACCCTACCACCCGCTCACACACCAAGCCAGAAACAGCCAGCCAGACAACGTATCGACCAACCAATTAACCAACCAATAAACTAACTAGACAGCCAGCCAACCAACCCTGCCAGGCAGCCAACAAACCAAACCCTACAACCCGCTCACCCACCAAGCCAGAAACAGCCATCCAGCCAACCTATCGACCAACCAATTAACCAACCAAACAACCAACTAACTAGACAGCCAGCCAACCAACCCTGCCAGGCAGCCAACAAACCAAACCCTACCACCCGCTCACCCACCAAGCCAGAAACAGCCAGCAAGCCAACCTATCGACCAACCAATTAACCAATCAAACTACCAAATAACAAGAACGCCAGCAAACCAACCCTGCCAGGCAGCCAACAAACCAAACCCTACCACCCGCTCACCCACCAAGCCAGAAATAGCCAGCCAGCCAGCCTATCGACCAACCAATTAACCAACCAACCAACCAACTAACTAGTCAGCCAGTCAACCAACCCTGCCAGGCAGCCAACAAATAAAACCCTACCACCCGCTCACCCACCAAGCCAGAAACAGCCAGCCAGCCAACCTATCGACCAACCAATTAACCAACCAACCAACCAACTAACTAGAACGCCAGCCAAGCAGCCAACAAACCCAACCCTACCACCCCGCTCACACACCAAGCCAGAAACAGCCAGCCAGACAACCTATCGACCAACCAATTAACCAACCAACCAACTAACTAGGCAGCCAGCCAACCAACCCTGCCAGGCAGCCAACAAACCAAACCCTACCACCCGCTCACCCACCAAGCCAGAAACAGCCATCCAGCTAACCTATCGACCAACCAATTAACCAACCAACCAACCAACTAACCAGACAGCCAACCAACCAACCCTGCCAGGCAGCCAACAAACCAAACCCTACCACACGCTCACACACCAAGCCAGAAACAGCCAGCCAGCCAACCTATCGACCAACCAATTAACCAACCAACCAACCAACTAACTAGAACGCCAGTCAACCAACCCTGCCAAGCAGCCAACAAACCCAACCCTACCACCCGCTCACACACCAAGCCAGAAACAGCCAGCCAGACAACCTATCGACCAACCAATTAACCAACCAACCAACTAACTAGACAGCCAGTCAAGAAACCCTCCCAGGCAGCCAACAAATCAAACCCTACCACCCGCTCACCCACCAAGCCAGAAACAGCCAGCCAGCCAACCTATCGACCAACCAATTAACCAACCAAACTACCAAATAACTAGAACGCGAGCCAACCAACACTGCCAGGCAGCCAACAAACCAAACCCTACCACCCGCTCACCCACCAAGCCAGAAACAGCCAGCCAGCCAGCCTATCGACCAACCAATTAACCAACCAACCAACCAACTTACTAGACAGCCAGCCAACCAACCCTGCCAGGCAGCCAACAAACCAAACCCTACCACCCGCTCACCCACCAAGCCAGAAACAGCCAGCCATCCAATCTATCGACCAACCAATTAACCAACCAACCAACCAACTAACCAGACAGACTACCAACCAACCCTGCCAGGCAGCCAACAAACCAAACCCTACCACACGCTCACCCACCAAGCCAGAAACAGCCAGCCAGCCAACCTATTGACAAACCAATTAACCAACCAACCAACAAACTAACTAGACAGACAGCCAACCAACCCTACCAGGCAGCCAACAAACCAAACCCTACCACCCGCTCACACACCAAGCCAGAAACAGCCAGCCAGCCAACCTATCGACCAACAAATTGACCAACCAACCAACCAACTACCTAGAACGCCAGCCAATCAACCCTGCCAAGCAGACAACAAACCCAACCCTACCACCCGCTCACACACCAAGCCAGAAATAGCCAGCCAGCCAACCTATCGACCAACCAATTAACCAACCAACCAACCAACCAACCAACCAACCAACCAACTAACTAGAACGCCAGCCAACCAACCCCGCCAGGCAGTCAACAAACCAAACCCTATTACCCGCTCACCCACCAAGCCATAAACAGCCAGCGAACCTATCGACCAACCAATTAACCAACCAACCAACCAACTAACTAGACAGCCAGCCAACCAACCCTGCCAGGCAGCCAAAAAACCAAACCCTACCACTGGCTCACCCACAAAGCCAGAAACAGCCAGCCAGCCAACCTATCGACCAACCAATTAACCAATCAAACTACCAACTAACTAGACAGCCAGCCAACCAAACCTGCCAGGCAACCAACAAACCAAACCCTACCACCCGCTCACCCACCAAGCCAGAAACAGCCAGCCAGCCAGCCTATCGACCAACCAATTAACCAACCAACCAACTAACTAGACAGCCAGCCAACCAACCCTGCCAGGCAGCCAACAAACCAAACCCTACCACCCGCTCACCCACCAAGCCAGAAACAGCCAGCCAGCCAACCTATCGACCAACCAATTAACCAACCAACCAACCAACTAACTAGAACGCCAGCCAACCAACCCCGCCAGGCAGCCAACAAACCAAACCCTATTACCCGCTCACCCACCAAGCCAGAAACAGCCAGCCAACCTATCGACCAACCAATTAACCAACCAACCAACCAACTAACTAGACAGCCAGCCAACCAACCCTGCCAGGCAGCCAACAAACCAAACCCTACCACCGGCTCACCCACCAAGCCAGAAACAGCCAGCCAGCCAAACTATCGACTAACCAATTAACCAATCAAACTACCAAATAACTAGAACGCCAGCCAACCAACCCTGCCAGGCAGCCAACAAACCAAACCCTACCACCCGCTCACCCACCAAGCCAGAAACAGCCAGCCAGCCAGCCTATCGACCAACCAATTAACCAACCAACCAACCAACCAACTAACTAGACAGCCAACCAACCAACCCTGCCAGGCAGCCAAAAAATCAAACCCTACCACCCGCTCACCCACCAAGCTAGCAAGCCAGCCAGCCAACCAGCCAACCTATCAACCAACCAATTAACCAACCAACCAACTAACTAGACAGCCAGCCAACCAACCCTGCCAGGCAGCCAACAAACCAAACCCTACCACCCGCTCACCCACCAAGTAAGCCAGCCAGCCAGAAAACCTATCAACCAACCAACCAACTAACTAGACAGCCAGCCAACCAACCCTGCCAGGCAGCCAACAAACCAAACCCTAACACCCGCTCACCCACCAAACCAGCCAGACAGCCAGCCAACCTATCAACCAACCAATTAACCAACCTACCAACCAACTAACTAGACAGCCAGCCAACCAACAATGCCAGGCAGCCAACAAACCAAACCCTACCACCCGCTCACCCACCAAGCCAGCCAGCCAGCCAGCCAGAAAACCTATCAACCAACCAACCAACTAACTAGACAGCCAGCCAAGCAACCCTGCCAGGCAGCCAACAAACCAAACCCTAACACCCGCTCACCCACCAAACCAGCCAGCCAACCTATCAACCAACCAATTAACAAGACAATCAACTAACTAGACAGCCAGCCAACCAACCCTGCCAGGCAGCCAACAAACCAAACCCTACCACCCGCCTACCCACCAAGCCAGGCAGCCAGCCAGCCAACTTATCAACCAACCAATTAACCAACCAACCAACCAACTAGACAGCCAGCCAACCAACCCTGCCAGGCAGCCAACAAACCAAACCCTACCACCCGCTCACCCACAAAGCCAGCCAGCTAGCCAAAAAACCTATCAACCAACCAACCAACTAACTAGACAGCCAGCCAACCAACCCTGCCAGGCAGCCAACAAACCAAACCCTAACACCCGCTCACCCACCAAACCAGCCAGCCAGCCAGCCAACCTATCAACCAACCAATTAACCAACCAACCAACCAACCAACTAACTAGACAGCCAGCCAACCAACCCTGCCAGGCAGCCCACAAACCAAACCCTACCACCCGCTCACCCACCAAGCCAGCCAGCCAGCCAGAAAACCTATCAACCAACCAACCAACTAACTAGACAGCCAGGGGACCAACCCTGCCAGGCAACCAACAAACCTAACCCTAACACCCGCTCACCCACCAAACCAGCCAGCCAGCCAGCCAACCTATCAACCAACCAATTAATAAACCAACCAATCAACTAACTAGACAGCCAGCCAACCAACCCTGCCAGGCAGCCCACAAACCAAACCCTACCACCCGCTCACCCACCAAGCCAGCCAGCCAGCCAGCCAACCTATCAACCAACCAATTAACCAACCAACCAACCAACCAACCAACCAACTAACTAGACAGCCAGCCAACCAACCCTGCCAGGCAGCCAACAAACCAAACCCTACCACCCGCTCTCCCACCAAACCAGCCAGCCAGCCAGCCAGTCAAACTATCAACCAAAAAATTAACCAACCAACCAACTAACTAGACAGCCAGACAACCAACCCTGCCAGGCAGCCAACAAACCAAACCCTACCACCCGCTCACCCACTAAGCCAGCCAACCAGCCAGCCAACCTATCAACCAACCAATTAACCAACCAACCCACTAACTAGACAGCCATCCAACCAACCCTGCCAGGCAGCCAACAAATCAAACCCTACCACCCGCTCACCCACCAAGCTAGCCAGACAGCCAGCCAACCTATCAACCAACCAATTAACCAACCAACTAACTAGACAGCCAGCCAACCAACCCTGCCAGGCAGCTAACAAACCAAACCCTACCACCCGCTCACCCACCAAGCCAGGCAGCCAGCCAGCCAACCTATCAAACAACCAATTAACCAACCAACCAACCAACTAGACAGCCAGCCAACTAACCCTGCCAGGCAGCCAACAAACCAAACCCTACCACCCGCTCACCCACCAAGCCAGAAACAGCCAGTCAGCCAACCTATCGACCAACCAATTAACCAACCAACCAACCAACCAACTAACTAGACAACCAGCCAAGAAACCCTGCCAGGCAGCCAACAAATCAAACATTACCACCCGCTCACCCACCAAGCCAGAAACAGCCAGTCAGCCAACCTATCGACCAACCAATTAACCAACCAAACTACCAAATAACTAGAACGCCAGCCAACCAACCCTGCCAGTTAGCCAACAAACCAAACCCTACCACCCGCTCACCCACCAAGCCAGAAACAGCCAGTCAGCCAACCTATCGACCAACCAATTAACCAACCAACCAACCAACCAACCAACTAACTAGACAACCAGCCAAGAAACCCTGCCAGGCAGCCAACAAATCAAACATTACCACCCGCTCACCCACCAAGCCAGAAACAGCCAGTCAGCCAACCTATTGACCAACCAATTAACCAACCAAACTACCAAATAACTAGAACGCCAGCCAACCAACCCTGCCAGTTAGCCAACAAACCAAACCCTACCACCCGCTCACCCACCAAGCCAGAAACAGCCAGCCAGCCAATCTATCGACCAACAAATTAACCAACCAACCAACCAACCCTGCCAGGCAGCCAACAAACCAAACCCTACCACACGCTCACCCACCAAGCCAGAAACAGCCAGCCAGCCAACCTATCGACAAACCAATTAACCAACCAACCAACAAACTAACTAGACAGTCAGCCAACCAACCCTACCAGGCAGCCAACAAACCAAACCCTACCACCCGCTCACACACCAAGCCAGAAACAGCCAGCCAGCCAACCTATCGACCAACCAATTAACCAACCAACCAACCAACTAACTAGAACGCCAGCCAACCAACCCTGCCAAGCAGCCAACAAACCCAACCCTACCACCCGCTCACACACCAAGCCAGAAACAGCAGCGCCAGCCAACCTATCGACCAACCAATTAACCAACCAACCAACCAACTAACTAGACAGCCAGCCAACCAACCCTGCCAGGCAGCCAACAAACCAAACCCTACCACCCGCTCACCCACCAAGCCAGAAACAGCCAGCAAGCCAACCTATCGACCAACCAATTAACCAATCAAACTACCAAATAACAAGAACGCCAGCCAACCAACCCTGCCAGGCAGCCAACAAACCAAACCCTACCACCCGCTCACCCACCAAGCCAGAAATAGCCAGCCAGCCAGCCTATCGACCAACCAATTAACCAACCAACCAACCAACTAACTAGTCAGCCAGCCAACCAACCCTGCCAGGCAGCCAACAAACCAAACCCTACCACCCGCTCACACCAAGCCAGAAACAGCCAGCCAGCCAACCTATCGACCAACCAATTAACCAACCAACCAACCAACCAACTAACTAGAACGCCAGCCAAGCAGCCAACAAACCCAACCCTACCACCCGCTCACACACCAAGCCAGAAACAGCCAGCCAGACAACCTATCGACCAACCAATTAACCAACCAACCAACTAACTAGACAGCCAGCCAACCAACCCTGCCAGGCAGCCAACAAACCAAACCCTACCACCCGCTCACCCACCAAGCCAGAAACAGCCATCCAGCTAACCTATCGACCAACCAATTAACCAACCAACCAACCAACTAACCAGACAGCCAGCCAACCAACCCTGCCAGGCAGCCAACAAACCAAACCCTACCACACGCTCACACACCAAGCCAGAAACAGCCAGCCAGCCAACCTATCGACCAACCAATTAACCAACCAACCAACCAACTAACTAGAACGCCAGCCAACCAACCCTGCCAAGCAGCCAACAAACCCAACCCTACCACCCGCTCACACACCAAGCCAGAAACAGCCAGCCAGACAACCTATCGACCAACCAATTAACCAACAAACCAACTAACTAGACAGCCAGCCAAGAAACCCTCCTAGGCAGCCAACAAATCAAACCCTACCACCCGCTCACCCACCAAGCCAGAAACAGCCAGCCAGCCAACCTATCGACCAACCAATTAACCAACCAACCAACTAACAAGACAGTCAGCCAACCAACCCTGCCAGGCAGCCAACAAATCAAACCCTACCACCCGCTCACCCACCAAGCCAGAAACAGCCAGCCAGCCAACCTATCGACCAACCAATTAACCAACCAAACTACCAAATAACTAGAACGCGATCCAAGCAACACTGCCAGGCAGCCAACAAACTAAACCCTACCACCCGCTCACCCACCAAGCCAGAAACAGCCAGCCAGCCAGCCTATCGACCAACCAATTAACCAACCAACCAACCAACTTACTAGACAGCCAGCCAACCAACCCTGCCAGGCAGCCAACAAACCAAACCCTACCACCCGCTCACCCGCCAAGCCAGAAACAGCCAGCCATCCAATCTATCGACCAACCAATTAACCAACCAACCAACCAACCAACCAACTAACCAGACAGCCAACCAACCAACCCTGCCAGGCAGCCAACAAACCAAACCCTACCACACGCTCACCCACCAAGCCAGAAACAGCCAGCCAGCCAACCTATTGACAAACCAATTAACCAACCAACCAACAAACTAACTAGACAGACAGCCAACCAACCCTACCAGGCAGCCAACAAACCAAACCCTACCACCCGCTCACACACCAAGCCAGAAACAGCCAGCCAGCCAACCTATCGACCAACAAATTGACCAACCAACCAACCAACTACCTAGAACGCCAGCCAACCAACCCTGCCAAGCAGACAACAAACCCAACCCTACCACCCGCTCACACACCAAGCCAGAAACAGCCAGCCAGCCAACCTATCGACCAACCAATTAACCAACCAACCAACCAACCAACCAACCAACCAACCAACCAACTAACTAGAACGCCAGCCAACCAACCCCGCCAGGCAGTCAACAAACCAAACCCTATTACCCGCTCACCCACCAAGCCATAAACAGCCAGCGAACCTATCGACCAACCAATTAACCAACCAACCAACCAACTAACTAGACAGCCAGCCAACCAACCCTGCCAGGCAGCCAAAAAACCAAACCCTACCATTGGCTCACCCACAAAGCCAGAAACAGCCAGCCAGCCAACCTATCGACCAAAGAATTAACCAATCAAACTACCAAATAACTAGAACGCCAGCCAACCAAACCTACCAGGCAACCAACAAACCAAACCCTACCACCCGCTCACCCACCAAGCCAGAAACAGCCAGCCAGCCAGCCTATCGACCAACCAATTAACCAACCAACCAACTAACTAGAACGCCAGCCAACCAACCCCGCCAGGCAGCCAACAAACCAAACCCTATTACCCGCTCACCCACCAAGCCAGAAACAGCCAGCCAACCTATCGACCAACCAATTAACCAACCAACCAACCAACCAACTAACTAGACAGCCAGCCAACCAACCCTGCCAGGCAGCCAACAAACCAAACCCTACCACCGGCTCACCCACCAAGCCAGAAACAGCCAGCCAGCCAAACTATCGACCAACCAATTAACCAATCAAACTACCAAATAACTAGAACGCCAGCCAACCAACCCTGCCAGGCAGCCAACAAACCAAACCCTACCACCCGCTCACCCACCAAGCCAGAAACAGCCAGCCAGCCAGCCTATCGACCAACCAATTAACCAACCAACCAACCAACTAACTAGACAGCCAACCAACCAACCCTGCCAGGCAGCCAAAAAATCAAACCCTACCATCCGCTCACCCACCAAGCTACCCAGCCAGCCAGCCAACCAGCCAACCTATCAACCAACCAATTAACCAACCAACTAACTAGACAGCCAGCCAACCAACCCTGCCAGGCAGCTAACAAACCAAACCCTACCACCCGCTCACCCACCAAGCCAGCCAGCCAGCCAGCCAGCCAACCTATCAACCAAAGAATTAACCAACCAACCAACTAACTAGACAGCCAGCCAACCAACCCTGCCAGGCAGCCAACAAACCAAACCCTACCACCCGCTCACCCACCAAGCCAGAAACAGCCAGCCAGCCAGCCTATCGACCAACCAATTAACCAACCAACCAACCAACCAACTAACTAGACAGCCAGCCAAGAAACCCTGCCAGGCAGCCAACAAATCAAACCCTACCACCCGCTCACCCACCAAGCAAGAAACAGCCAGTCAGCCAACCTATCGACCAACCAATTAACCAACCAACCAACTAACTAGACAGCGAGGAAACCAACCCTGCCAGGCAGCCAACAAATCAAACCCTACCACCCGCTCACCCACCAAGCCAGAAACAGCCAGCCAGCCAACCTATCGACCAACCACTTAACCAACCAAACTAATAAATAACTAGAACGCCAGCCAACCAACTCTGCCAGGCAGCCAACAAACCAAACCTTACCACCCGCTCATCCACCAAGCCAGAAACAGCCAGCCAGCCAGCCTATTGACCAACCAATTAACCAACCAACCAACCAACTAACTAGACAGCCAGCCAACCAACCCTGCCAGGCATTCAACAAACCAAACCCTACCACCCGCTCACCCACCAAGATAGAAACAGCCAGCCAGCCAATCTATCGACCAACAAATTAACCAACCAACCAACCAACCCTGCCAGGCAGCCAACAAACCAAACCCTACCACACGCTCACCCACCAAGCCAGAAACAGCCAGCCAGCCAACCTATCGACAAACCAATTGACCAACCAACCAACAAACTAACTAGACACTCAGCCAACCAACCCTACCAGGCAGCCAACAAACCAAACCCTACCACCCGCTCACACACCAAGCCAGAAACAGCCAGCCAGCCAACCTATCGACCAACCAATTAACCAACCAACCAACCAACTAACTAGAACGCCAGCCAACCAACCCTGCCAAGAGCCAACAAACCCAACCCTACCACCCGCTAACACACCAAGCCAGAAACAGCAGCGCCAGCCAACCTATCGACCAACCAATTAACCAACCAACCAACTAACTAGACAGCCAGCCAACCAACCCTGCCAGGCAGCCAACAAATCAAACCCTACCACCCGCTGAACCACCAAGCCAGAAACAGCCAGCCAGCCAACCTATCGACCAACCAACCAACTAACTAGAACGCCAGCCAACCAACCCTGCCAGGCAGCCAACAAACCAAACCCTACCACCCGCTCACCCACCAAGCCAGAAACAGCCATCCAGCCAACCTTTCGACCAACCAATTAACCAACCAACCAACCAACTAACTAGAACGCCAGCCAACCAACCCCGTCAGGCAGCCAACAAACCAAACCCTATCACCCGCTCACCCACCAAGCCAGAAACAGCCAGCCAGCCAGCCAACCTATCGACCAACCGATTAACCAATCAACCAACCAACTAACTAGACAGCCAGCTAACCAACCCTTCCAAGCATCCAACAAACCAAACCCAACCACCCGCTCACACACCAAGCCAGAAACAGCCAGCCAGCCAACCTATCGACCAACCAATTAACCAACCAACCAACCAACTAACTAGTCAGCCAGCCAACCAACCCTGCCAGGTAGCCAACAAACCATACCCTACCACCCGCTCACCCACCAAGCCAGAAACAGCCTGCCAGCCAACCTATCGACCAACCAATTAACCAACCAACCAACCAACTAACTAGAACGCCAGCCAACCAACCCTGCCAAGCAGCCAACAAACCCAACCCTACCACCCGCTCACACACCAAGCCAGAAACAGCCAGCCAGACAACGTATCGACCAACCAATTAACCAACCAACCAACTAACTAGACAGCCAGCCAACCAACTCTGCCAGGCAGCCAACAAACCAAACCCTACCACCCGCTCACCCACCAAGCCAGAAACAGCCATCCAGCCAACCTATCGACCAACCAATTAACCAACCAAACAACCAACTAACTAGACAGCCAGCCAACCAACCCTGCCAGGCAGCCAACAAACCAAACCCTACCACCCGCTCACCCACCAAGCCAGAAACAGCCAGCAAGCCAACCTATCGACCAACCAATTAACCAATCAAACTACCAAATAACAAGAACGCCAGCAAACCAACCCTGCCAGGCAGCCAACAAACCAAACCCTACCACCCGCTCACCCACCAAGCCAGAAATAGCCAGCCAGCCAGCCTATCGACCAACCAATTAACCAACCAACCAACCAACTAACTAGTCAGCCAGTCAACCAACCCTGCCAGGCAGCCAACAAATAAAACCCTACCACCCGCTCACCCACCAAGCCAGAAACAGCCAGCCAGCCAACCTATCGACCAACCAATTAACCAACCAACCAAACAACTAACTAGACAGCCAGCCAACCAACCCTGCCAGGCAGCCAACAAACCAAACCCTACCACCCGCTCACACCAAGCCAGAAACAGCCAGCCAGCCAACCTATCGACCAACCAATTAACCAACCAACCAACCAACTAACTAGAACGCCAGCCAAGCAGCCAACAAACCCAACCCTACCACCCGCTCACACACCAAGCCAGAAACAGCCAGCCAGACAACCTATCGACCAACCAATTAACCAACCAACCAACTGACTAGACAGCCAGCCAACCAACCCTGCCAGGCAGCCAACAAACCAAACCCTACCACCCGCTCACCCACCAAGCCAGAAACAGCCATCCAGCTAACCTATCGACCAACCAATTAACCAACCAACCAACCAACTAACCAGACAGCCAACCAACCAACCCTGCCAGGCAGCCAACAAACCAAACCCTACCACACGCTCACACACCAAGCCAGAAACAGCCAGCCAGCCAACCTATCGACCAACCAATTAACCAACCAACCAACTAACTAGAACGCCAGTCAACCAACCCTGCCAAGCAGCCAACAAACCCAACCCTACCACCCGCTCACACACCAAGCCAGAAACAGCCAGCCAGACAACCTATCGACCAACCAATTAACCAACCAACCAACTAACTAGACAGCCAGTCAAGAAACCCTCCCAGGCAGCCAACAAATCAAACCCTACCACCCGCTCACCCACCAAGCCAGAAACAGCCAGCCAGCCAACCTATCGACCAACCAATTAACCAACCAAACTACCAAATAACTAGAACGCGAGCCAACCAACACTGCCAGGCAGCCAACAAACCAAACCCTACCACCCGCTCACCCACCAAGCCAGAAACAGCCAGCCAGCCAGCCTATCGACCAACCACTTAACCAACCAACCAACCAACTTACTAGACAGCCAGCCAACCAACCCTGCCAGGCAGCCAACAAACCAAACCCTACCACCCGCTCACCCACCAAGCCAGAAACAGCCAGCCATCCAATCTATCGACCAACCAATTAACCAACCAACCAACCAACTAACCAGACAGCCAACCAACCAACCCTACCAGGCAACCAACAAACCAAACCCTACCACCCGCTCACACACCAAGCCAGAAACAGCCAGCCAGCCAACCTATCGACCAACAAATTGACCAACCAACCAACCAACTACCTAGAACGCCAGCCAACCAACCCTGCCAAGCAGACAACAAACCCAACCCTACCACCCGCTCACACACCAAGCCAGAAACAGCCAGCCAGCCAACCTATCGACCAACCAATTAACCAACCAACCAACCAACCAACCAACCAACCAACCAACTATCTAGAACGCCAGCCAACCAACCCCGCCAGGCAGTCAACAAACCAAACCCTATTACCCGCTCACCCACCAAGCCATAAACAGCCAGCGAACCTATCGACCAACCAATTAACCAACCAACCAACCAACTAACTAGACAGCCAGCCAACCAACCCTGCCAGGCAGCCAAAAAACCAAACCCTACCACTGGCTCACCCACAAAGCCAGAAACAGCCAGCCAGCCAACCTATCGACCAACCAATTAACCAATCAAACTACCAAATAACTAGAACGCCAGCCAACCAAACCTGCCAGGCAACCAACAAACCAAACCCTACCACCCGCTCACCCACCAAGCCAGAAACAGCCAGCCAGCCAGCCTATCGACCAACCAATTAACCAACCAACCAACTAACTAGACAGCCAGCCAACCAACCCTGCCAGGCAGCCAACAAACC
Organism: Uloborus diversus; assembly: GCF_026930045.1. Classification (NCBI taxonomy): domain Eukaryota; kingdom Metazoa; phylum Arthropoda; class Arachnida; order Araneae; family Uloboridae; genus Uloborus; species Uloborus diversus. The sequence continues at coordinate 26,219 of NW_026559026.1, forward strand.
AAACCCTACCACCCGCTCACCCACCAAGCCAGAAACAGCCAGCCAGCCAACCTATCGACCAACCAATTAACCAACCAACCAACTAACTAGAACGCCAGCCAACCAACCCCGCCAGGCAGCCAACAAACCAAACCCTATTACCCGCTCACCCACCAAGCCAGAAACAGCCAGCCAGCCAAACTATCGACCAACCAATTAACCAATCAAACTACAAAATAACTAGAACGCCAGCCAACCAACCCTGCCAGGCAGCCAACAAACCAAACCCTACCACCCGCTCACCCACCAAGCCAGAAACAGCCAGCCAGCCAGCCTATCGACCAACCAATTAACCAACCAACCAACCAACCAACTAACTAGACAGCCAACCAACCAACCCTGCCAGGCAGCCAAAAAATCAAACCCTACCACCCGCTCACCCACCAAGCTAGCCAGCCAGCCAGCCAACCAGCCAACCTATCAACCAACCAATTAACCAACCAACTAACTAGACAGCCAGCCAACCAACCCTGCCAGGCAGCTAACAAACCAAACCCTACCACCCGCTCACCCACCAAGCCAGCCAGCCAGCCACCCAGCCAACCTATCAACCAACGAATTAACCAACCAACCAACTAACTAGACAGCCAGCCAACCAACCCTGCCAGGCAGCCAACAAACCAAACCCTACCACCCGCTCACCCACCAAGTAAGCCAGCCAGCCAGAAAACCTATCAACCAACCAACCAACTAACTAGACAGCCAGCCAACCAACCCTGCCAGGCAGCCAACAAACCAAACCCTAACACCCGCTCACCCACCAAACCAGCCAGACAGCCAGCCAACCTATCAACCAACCAATTAACCAACCTACCAACCAACTAACTAGACAGCCAGCCAACCAACAATGCCAGGCAGCCAACAAACCAAACCCTACCACCCGCTCACCCACCAAGCCAGCCAGCCAGCCAGCCAGAAAGCCTATCAACCAACCAACCAACTAACTAGACAGCCAGCCAAGCAACCCTGCCAGGCAGCCAACAAACCAAACCCTAACACCCGCTCACCCACCAAACCAGCCAGCCAACCTATCAACCAACCAATTAACAAGACAATCAACTAACTAGACAGCCAGTTAACCAACCCTGCCAGGCAGCCAACAAACCAAACCCTACCACCCGCCTACCCACCAAGCCAGGCAGCCAGCCAGCCAACCTATCAACCAACCAATTAACCAACCAAACTAACAAATAACTAGAACGCCAGCCAACCAACTCTGCCAGGCAGCCAACAAACCAAACCTTACCACCCGCTCATCCACCAAGCCAGAAACAGCCAGCCAGCCAGCCTATTGACCAACCAATTAACCAACCAACCAACCAACTAACTAGACAGCCAGCCAACCAACCCTGCCAGGCATTCAACAAACCAAACCCTACCACCCGCTCACCCACCAAGATAGAAACAGCCAGCCAGCCAATCTATCGACCAACAAATTAACCAACCAACCAACCAACCCTGCCAGGCAGCCAACAAACCAAACCCTACCACACGCTCACCCACCAAGCCAGAAACAGCCAGCCAGCCAACCTATCGACAAACCAATTGACCAACCAACCAACAAACTAACTAGACACTCAGCCAACCAACCCTACCAGGCAGCCAACAAACCAAACCCTACCACCCGCTCACACACCAAGCCAGAAACAGCCAGCCAGCCAACCTATCGACCAACCAATTAACCAACCAACCAACCAACTAACTAGAACGCCAGCCAACCAACCCTGCCTAGAGCCAACAAACCCAACCCTACCACCCGCTAACACACCAAGCCAGAAACAGCAGCGCCAGCCAACCTATCGACCAACCAATTAACCAACCAACCAACTAACTAGACAGCCAGCCAACCAACCCTGCCAGGCAGCCAACAAATCAAACCCTACCACCCGCTGAACCACCAAGCCAGAAACAGCCAGCCAGCCAACCTATCGACCAACCAACCAACTAACTAGAACGCCAGCCAACCAACCCTGCCAGGCAGCCAACAAACCAAACCCTATCACCCGCTCACCCACCAAGCCAGAAACAGCCATCCAGCCAACCTATCGACCAACCAATTAACCAACCAACCAACCAACCAACTAACTAGAACGCCAGCCAACCAACCCCGTCAGGCAGCCAACAAACCAAACCCTATCACCCGCTCACCCACCAAGCCAGAAACAGCCAGCCAGCCAGCCAACCTATCGACCAACCGATTAACCAATCAACCAACCAACTAACTAGACAGCCAGCTAACCAACCCTTCCAAGCATCCAACAAAATAAACCCAACCACCCGCTCACACACCAAGCCAGAAACAGCCAGCCAGCCAACCTATCGACCAACCAATTAACCAACCAACCAACCAACTAACTAGTCAGCCAGCCAACCAACCCTGCCAGGTAGCCAACAAACCATACCCTACCACCCGCTCACCCACCAAGCCAGAAACAGCCTGCCAGCCAACCTATCGACCAACCAATTAACCAACCAACCAACCAACTAACTAGAACGCCAGCCAACCAACCCTGCCAAGCAGCCAACAAACCCAACCCTACCACCCGCTCACACACCAAGCCAGAAACAGCCAGCCAGACAACGTATCGACCAACCAATTAACCAACCAACCAACTAACTAGACAGCCAGCCAACCAACTCTGCCAGGCAGCCAACAAACCAAACCCTACCACCCGCTCACCCACCAAGCCAGAAACAGCCATCCAGCCAACCTATCGACCAACCAATTAACCAACCAAACAACCAACTAACTAGACAGCCAGCCAACCAACCCTGCCAGGCAGCCAACAAACCAAACCCTACCACCCGCTCACCCACCAAGCCAGAAACAGCCAGCAAGCCAACCTATCGACCAACCAATTAACCAATCAAACTACCAAATAACAAGAACGCCAGTAAACCAACCCTGCCAGGCAGCCAACAAACCAAACCCTACCACCCGCTCACCCACCAAGCCAGAAATAGCCAGCCAGCCAGCCTATCGACCAACCAATTAACCAACCAACCAACCAACTAACTAGTCAGCCAGTCAACCAACCCTGCCAGGCAGCCAACAAATCAAACCCTACCACCCGCTGAACCACCAAGCCAGAAACAGCCAGCCAGCCAACCTATCGACCAACCAACCAACTAACTAGAACGCCAGCCAACCAACCCTGCCAGGCAGCCAACAAACCAAACCCTACCACCCGCTCACCCACCAAGCCAGAAACAGCCATCCAGCCAACCTATCGACCAACCAATTAACCAACCAACCAACCAACCAACTAACTAGAACGCCAGCCAACCAACCCCGTCAGGCAGCCAACAAACCAAACCCTATCACCCGCTCACCCACCAAGCCAGAAACAGCCAGCCAGCCAGCCAACCTATCGACCAACCGATTAACCAATCAACCAACCAACTAACTAGACAGCCAGCTAACCAACCCTTCCAAGCATCCAACAAAATAAACCCAACCACCCGCTCACACACCAAGCCAGAAACAGCCAGCCAGCCAACCTATCGACCAACCAATTAACCAACCAACCAACCAACTAACTAGTCAGCCAGCCAACCAACCCTGCCAGGTAGCCAACAAACCATACCCTACCACCCGCTCACCCACCAAGCCAGAAACAGCCTGCCAGCCAACCTATCGACCAACCAATTAACCAACCAACCAACCAACTAACTAGAACGCCAGCCAACCAACCCTGCCAAGCAGCCAACAAACCCAACCCTACCACCCGCTCACACACCAAGCCAGAAACAGCCAGCCAGACAACGTATCGACCAACCAATTAACCAACCAACCAACTAACTAGACAGCCAGCCAACCAACTCTGCCAGGCAGCCAACAAACCAAACCCTACCACCCGCTCACCCACCAAGCCAGAAACAGCCATCCAGCCAACCTATCGACCAACCAATTAACCAACCAAACAACCAACTAACTAGACAGCCAGCCAACCAACCCTGCCAGGCAGCCAACAAACCAAACCCTACCACCCGCTCACCCACCAAGCCAGAAACAGCCAGCAAGCCAACCTATCGACCAACCAATTAACCAATCAAACTACCAAATAACAAGAACGCCAGTAAACCAACCCTGCCAGGCAGCCAACAAACCAAACCCTACCACCCGCTCACCCACCAAGCCAGAAATAGCCAGCCAGCCAGCCTATCGACCAACCAATTAACCAACCAACCAACCAACTAACTAGTCAGCCAGTCAACCAACCCTGCCAGGCAGCCAACAAATAAAACCCTACCACCCGCTCACCAACCAAGCCAGAAACAGCCAGCCAGCCAACCTATCGACCAACCAATTAACCAACCAACCAACCAACTAACTAGAACGCCAGCCAAGCAGCCAACAAACCCAACCCTACCACCCGCTCACACACCAAGCCAGAAACAGCCAGCCAGACAACCTATCGACCAACCAATTAACCAACCAACCAACTAACTAAACAGCCAGCCAACCAACCCTGCCAGGCAGCCAACAAACCAAACCCTACCACCCGCTCACCCACCAAGCCAGAAACAGCCATCCAGCTAACCTATCGACCAACCAATTAACCAACCAACCAACCAACTAACCAGACAGCCAACCAACCAACCCTGCCAGGCAGCCAACAAACCAAACCCTACCACACGCTCACACACCAAGCCAGAAACAGCCAGCCAGCCAACCCATCGACCAACCAATTAACCAACCAACCAACCAACTAACTAGAACGCCAGTCAACCAACCCTGCCAAGCAGCCAACAAACCCAACCCTACCACCCGCTCACACACCAAGCCAGAAACAGCCAGCCAGACAACCTATCGACCAACCAATTAACCAACCAACCAACTAACTAGACAGCCAGTCAAGAAACCCTCCCAGGCAGCCAACAAATCAAACCCTACCACCCGCTCACCCACCAAGCCAGAAACAGCCAGCCAGCCAACCTATCGACCAACCAATTAACCAACCAAACTACCAAATAACTAGAACGCGAGCCAACCAACACTGCCAGGCAGCCAGCAAACCAAACCCTACCACCCGCTCACCCACCAAGCCAGAAACAGCCAGCCAGCCAGCCTATCGACCAACCAATTAACCAACCAACCAACCAACTTACTAGACAGCCAGCCAACCAACCCTGCCAGGCAGCCAACAAACCAAACCCTACCACCCGCTCACCCACCAAGCCAGAAACAGCCAGCCATCCAATCTATCGACCAACCAATTAACCAACCAACCAACCAACTAACCAGACAGCCAACCAACCAACCCTACCAGGCAACCAACAAACCAAACCCTACCACCCGCTCACACACCAAGCCAGAAACAGCCAGCCAGCCAACCTATCGACCAACAAATTGACCAACCAACCAACCAACTACCTAGAACGCCAGCCAACCAACCCTGCCAAGCAGACAACAAACCCAACCCTACCACCCGCTCACACACCAAGCCAGAAACAGCCAGCCAGCCAACCTATCGACCAACCAATTAACCAACCAACCAACCAACCAACCAACCAACCAACCAACCAACCAACTAACTAGAACGCCAGCCAACCAACCCCGCCAGGCAGTCAACAAACCAAACCCTATTACCCGCTCACCCACCAAGCCATAAACAGCCAGCGAACCTATCGACCAACCAATTAACCAACCAACCAACCAACTAACTAGACAGCCAGCCAACCAACCCTGCCAGGCAGCCAAAAAACCAAACCCTACCACTGGCTCACCCACAAAGCCAGAAACAGCCAGCCAGCCAACCTATCGACCAACCAATTAACCAATCAAATTACCAAATAACTAGAACGCCAGCCAACCAAACCTGCCAGGCAACCAACAAACCAAACCCTACCACCCGCTCACCCACCAAGCCAGAAACAGCCAGCCAGCCAGCCTATCGACCAACCAATTAACCAACCAACCAACTAACTAGACAGCCAGCCAACCAACCCTGCCAGGCAGCCAACAAACCAAACCCTACCACCCGCTCACCCACCAAGCCAGAAACAGCCAGCCAGCCAACCTATCGACCAACCAATTAACCAACCAACCAACCAACTAACTAGAACGCCAGCCAACCAACCCCGCCAGGCAGCCAACAAACCAAACCCTATTACCCGCTCACCCACCAAGCCAGAAACAGCCAGCCAGCCAAACTATCGACCAACCAATTAACCAATCAAACTACAAAATAACTAGAACGCCAGCCAACCAACCCTGCCAGGCAGCCAACAAACCAAACCCTACCACCCGCTCACCCACCAAGCCAGAAACAGCCAGCCAGCCAGCCTATCGACCAACCAATTAACCAACCAACCAACCAACCAACCAACTAACTAGACAGCCAACCAACCAACCCTGCCAGGCAGCCAAAAAATCAAACCCTACCACCCGCTCACCCACCAAGCTAGCCAGCCAGCCAGCCAACCAGCCAACCTATCAACCAACCAATTAACCAACCAACTAACTAGACAGCCAGCCAACCAACCCTGCCAGGCAGCTAACAAACCAAACCCTACCACCCGCTCACCCACCAAGCCAGCCAGCCAGCCACCCAGCCAACCTATCAACCAACGAATTAACCAACCAACCAACTAACTAGACAGCCAGCCAACCAACCCTGCCAGGCAGCCAACAAACCAAACCCTAACACCCGCTCACCCACCAAACCAGCCAGACAGCCAGCCAACCTATCAACCAACCAATTAACCAACCTACCAACCAACTAACTAGACAGCCAGCCAACCAACAATGCCAGGCAGCCAACAAACCAAACCCTACCACCCGCTCACCCACCAAGCCAGCCAGCCAGCCAGCCAGAAAGCCTATCAACCAACCAACCAACTAACTAGACAGCCAGCCAAGCAACCCTGCCAGGCAGCCAACAAACCAAACCCTAACACCCGCTCACCCACCAAACCAGCCAGCCAACCTATCAACCAACCAATTAACAAGACAATCAACTAACTAGACAGCCAGCCAACCAACCCTGCCAGGCAGCCAACAAACCAAACCCTACCACCCGCCTACCCACCAAGCCAGGCAGCCAGCCAGCCAACCTATCAACCAACCAATTAACCAACCAACCAACCAACTAGACAGCCAGCCAACCAACCCTGCCAGGCAGCCAACAAACCAAACCCTACCACCCGCTCACCCACAAAGCCAGCCAGCTAGCAAAAAAACCTATCAACCAACCAACCAACTAACTAGACAGCCAGCCAACCAAACCTGCCAGGCAGCCAACAAACCAAACCCTAACACCCGCTCACCCACCAAACCAGCCAGCCAGCCAGCCAACCTATCAACCAACCAATTAACCAACCAACCAACCAACCAACTAACTAGACAGCCAGCCAACCAACCCTGCCAGGCAGCCCACAAACCAAACCCTACCACCCGCTCACCCACCAAGCCAGCCAGCCAGCCAGAAAACCTATCAACCAACCAACCAACTAACTAGACAGCCAGGGAACCAACCCTGCCAGGCAAGCACTAAACCTAACCCTAACACCCGCTCACCCACCAAACCAGCAAGCCAGCCAGCCAACCTATCAACCAACCAATTAACAAACCAACCAATCAACTAACTAGACAGCCAGCCAACCAACCCTGCCAGGCAGCCCACAAACCAAACCCTACCACCCGCTCACCCACCAAGCCAGCCAGCCAGCCAGCCAACCTATCAACCAACCAATTAACCAACCAACCAACCAACCAACCAACCAACTAACTAGACAGCCAGCCAACCAACCCTGCCAGGCAGCCAACAAACCAAACCCTACCACCCGCTCTCCCACCAAACCAGCCAGCCAGCCAGCCAGTCAAACTATCAACCAAAAAATTAACCAACCAACCAACTAACTAGACAGCCAGACAACCAACCCTGCCAGGCAGCCAACAAACCAAACCCTACCACCCGCTCACCCACTAAGCCAGCCAACCAGCCAGCCAACCTATCAACCAACCAATTAACCAACCAACCCACTAACTAGACAGCCAGCCAACCAACCCTGCCAGGCAGCCAACAAATCAAACCCTACCACCCGCTCACCCACCAAGCTAGCCAGCCAGCCAGCCAACCTATCAACCAACCAATTAACCAACCAACTAACTAGACAGCCAGCCAACCAACCCTGCCAGGCAGCTAACAAACCAAACCCTACCACCCGCTCACCCACCAAGCCAGGCAGCCAGCCAGCCAACCTATCAAACAACCAATTAACCAACCAACCAACCAACTAGACAGCCAGCCAACTAACCCTGCCAGGCAGCCAACAAACCAAACCCTACCACCCGCTCACCCACCAAGCCGGAAACAGCCAGTCAGCCAACCTATCGACCAACCAATTAACCAACCAACCAACCAACCAACTAACTAGACAACCAGCCAAGAAACCCTGCCAGGCAGCCAACAAATCAAACATTACCACCCGCTCACCCACCAAGCCAGAAACAGCCAGTCAGCCAACCTATCGACCAACCAATTAACCAACCAAACTACCAAATAACTAGAACGCCAGCCAACCAACCCTGCCAGTTAGCCAACAAACCAAACCCTACCACCCGCTCACCCACCAAGCCAGAAACAGCCATCCAGCTAACCTATCGACCAACCAATTAACCAACCAACCAACCAACTAACCAGACAGCCAACCAACCAACCCTGCCAGGCAGCCAACAAACCAAACCCTACCACACGCTCACACACCAAGCCAGAAACAGCCAGCCAGCCAACCTATCGACCAACCAATTAACCAACCAACCAACCAACTAACTAGAACGCCAGCCAACCAACCCTGCCAAGCAGCCAACAAACCCAACCCTACCACCCGCTCACACACCAAGCCAGAAACAGCCAGCCAGACAACCTATCGACCAACCAATTAACCAACCAACCAACTAACTAGACAGCCAGTCAAGAAACCCTCCCAGGCAGCCAACAAATCAAACCCTACCACCCGCTCACCCACCAAGCCAGAAACAGCCAGCCAGACAACCTATCGACCAACCAATTAACCAACCAAACTACCAAATAACTAGAACGCGAGCCAACCAACACTGCCAGGCAGCCAACAAACCAAACCCTACCACCCGCTCACCCACCAAGCCAGAAACAGCCAGCCAGCCAGCCTATCGACCAACCAATTAACCAACCAACCAACCAACTTACTAGACAGCCAGCCAACCAACCCTGCCAGGCAGCCAACAAACCAAACCCTACCACCCGCTCACCCACCAAGCCAGAAACAGCCAGCCATCCAATCTATCGACCAACCAATTATTAAACCAACCAACCAACTAACCAGACAGCCAACCAACCAACCCTGCCAGGCAGCCAACAAACCAAACCCTACCACACGCTCACCCACCAAGCCAGAAACAGCAAGCCAGCCAACCTATTGACAAACCAATTAACCAACCAACCAACAAACTAACTAGACAGACAGCCAACCAACCCTACCAGGCAACCAACAAACCAAACCCTACCACCCGCTCACACACCAAGCCAGAAGCAGCCAGCCAGCCAACCTATCGACCAACAAATTGACCAACCAACCAACCAACTACCTAGAACGCCAGCCAACCAACCCTGCCAAGCAGACAACAAACCCAACCCTACCACCCGCTCACACACCAAGCCAGAAACAGCCAGCCAGCCAACCTATCGACCAACCAATTAACCAAACAACCAACCAACCAACCAACCAACCAACCAACTAACTAGAACGCCAGCCAACCAACCCCGCCAGGCAGTCAACAAACCAAACCCTATTACCCGCTCACCCACCAAGCCATAAACAGCCAGCGAACCTATCGACCATTCAATTAACCAACCAACCAACCAACTAACTAGACAGCCAGCCAACCAACCCTGCCAGGCAGCCAAAAAACCAAACCCTACCACTGGCTCACCCACAAAGCCAGAAACAGCCAGCCAGCCAACCTATCGACCAACCAATTAACCAATCAAACTACCAAATAACTAGAACGCCAGCCAACCAAACCTGCCAGGCAACCAACAAACCAAACCCTACCACCCGCTCACCCACCAAGCCAGAAACAGCCAGCCAGCCAGCCTATCGACCAACCAATTAACCAACCAACCAACTAACTAGACAGCCAGCCAACCAACCCTGCCAGGCAGCCAACAAACCAAACCCTACCACCCGCTCACCCACCAAGCCAGAAACAGCCAGCCAGCCAACCTATCGACCAACCAATTAACCAACCAACCAACCAACTAACTAGAACGCCAGCCAACCAACCCCGCCAGGCAGCCAACAAACCAAACCCTATTACCCGCTCACCCACCAAGCCAGAAACAGCCAGCCAGCCAAACTATCGACCAACCAATTAACCAATCAAACTACAAAATAACTAGAACGCCAGCCAACCAACCCTGCCAGGCAGCCAACAAACCAAACCCTACCACCCGCTCACCCACCAAGCCAGAAACAGCCAGCCAGCCAGCCTATCGACCAACCAATTAACCAACCAACCAACCAACCAACCAACTAACTAGACAGCCAACCAACCAACCCTGCCAGGCAGCCAAAAAATCAAACCCTACCACCCGCTCACCCACCAAGCTAGCCAGCCAGCCAGCCAACCAGCCAACCTATCAACCAACCAATTAACCAACCAACTAACTAGACAGCCAGCCAACCAACCCTGCCAGGCAGCTAACAAACCAAACCCTACCACCCGCTCACCCACCAAGCCAGCCAGCCAGCCAGCCAGCCAGCCAGCCAACCTATCAACCAACGAATTAACCAACCAACCAACTAACTAGACAGCCAGCCAACCAACCCTGCCAGGCAGCCAACAAACCAAACCCTACCACCCGCTCACCCACCAAGTAAGCCAGCCAGCCAGAAAACCTATCAACCAACCAACCAACTAACTAGACAGCCAGCCAACCAACAATGCCAGGCAGCCAACAAACCAAACCCTACCACCCGCTCACCCACCAAGCCAGCCAGCCAGCCAGCCAGAAAGCCTATCAACCAACCAACCAACTAACTAGACAGCCAGCCAAGCAACCCTGCCAGGCAGCCAACAAACCAAACCCTAACACCCGCTCACCCACCAAACCAGCCAGCCAACCTATCAACCAACCAATTAACAAGACAATCAACTAACTAGACAGCCAGCCAACCAACCCTGCCAGGCAGCAAACAAACCAAACCCTACCACCCGCCTACCCACCAAGCCAGGCAGCCAGCCAGCCAACCTATCAACCAACCAATTAACCAACCAACCAACCAACCAACTAGACAGCCAGCCAACCAACCCTGCCAGGCAGCCAACAAACCAAACCCTACCACCCGCTCACCCACAAAGCCAGCCAGCTAGCAAAAAAACCTATCAACCAACCAACCAACTAACTAGACAGCCAGCCAACCAACCCTGCCAGGCAGCCAACAAACCAAACCCTAACACCCGCTCACCCACCAAACCAGCCAGCCAGCCAGCCAACCTATCAACCAACCAATTAACCAACCAACCAACCAACCAACTAACTAGACAGCCAGCCAACCAACCCTGCCAGGCAGCCCACAAACCAAACCCTACCACCCGCTCACCCACCAAGCCAGCCAGCCAGCCAGAAAACCTATCAACCAACCAACCAACTAACTAGACAGCCAGGGAACCAACCCTGCCAGGCAACCACTAAACCTAACCCTAACACCCGCTCACCCACCAAACCAGCAAGCCAGCCAGCCAAACTATCAACCAACCAATTAACAAACCAACCAATCAACTAACTAGACAGCCAGCCAACCAACCCTGCCAGGCAGCCCACAAACCAAACCCTACCACCCGCTCACCCACCAAGCCAGCCAGCCAGCCAGCCAACCTATCAACCAACCAATTAACCAACCAACCAACCAACCAACTAACTAGACAGCCAGCCAACCAACCCTGCCAGGCAGCCAACAAACCAAACCCTACCACCCGCTCTCCCACCAAACCAGCCAGCCAGTCAAACTATCAACCAAAAAATTAACCAACCAACCAACTAACTAGACAGCCAGACAACCAACCCTGCCAGGCAGCCAACAAACCAAACCCTACAACCCGCTCACCCACTAAGCCAGCCAACCAGCCAGCCAACCTATCAACCAACCAATTAACCAACCAACCCACTAACTAGACAGCCAGCCAACCAACCCTGCCAGGCAGCCAACAAATCAAACCCTACCACCCGCTCACCCACCAAGCTAGCCAGCCAGCCAGCCAACCTATCAACCAACCAATTAACCAACCAACTAACTAGACAGCCAGCCAACCAACCCTGCCAGGCAGCTAACAAACCAAACCCTACCACCCGCTCACCCACCAAGCCAGGCAGCCAGCCAGCCAACCTATCAAACAACCAATTAACCAACCAACCAACCAACTAGACAGCCAGCCAACTAACCCTGCCAGGCAGCCAACAAACCAAACCCTACCACCCGCTCACCCACCAAGCCGGAAACAGCCAGTCAGCCAACCTATCGACCAACCAATTAACCAACCAACCAACCAACCAACTAACTAGACAACCAGCCAAGAAACCCTGCCAGGCAGCCAACAAATCAAACATTACCACCCGCTCACCCACCAAGCCAGAAACAGCCAGTCAGCCAACCTATCGACCAACCAATTAACCAACCAAACTACCAAATAACTAGAACGCCAGCCAACCAACCCTGCCAGTTAGCCAACAAACCAAACCCTACCACCCGCTCACCCACCAAGCCATAAACAGCCATCCAGCTAACCTATCGACCAACCAATTAACCAACCAACCAACCAACTAACCAGACAGCCAACCAACCAACCCTGCCAGGCAGCCAACAAACCAAACCCTACCACACGCTCACACACCAAGCCAGAAACAGCCAGCCAGCCAACCTATCGACCAACCAATTAACCAACCAACCAACCAACTAACTAGAACGCCAGCCAACCAACCCTGCCAAGCAGCCAACAAACCCAACCCTACCACCCGCTCACACACCAAGCCAGAAACAGCCAGCCAGACAACCTATCGACCAACCAATTAACCAACCAACCAACTAGACAGCCAGCCAACCAACCCTGCCAGGCAGCCAACAAACCAAACCCTACCACCCGCTCACCCACCAAGTAAGCCAGCCAGCCAGAAAACCTATCAACCAACCAACCAACTAACTAGACAGCCAGCCAACCAACCCTGCCAGGCAGCCAACAAACCAAACCCTACCACCCGCTCACCCACCAAGTAAGCCAGCCAGCCAGAAAACCTATCAACCAACCAACCAACTAACTAGACAGCCAGCCAACCAACAATGCCAGGCAGCCAACAAACCAAACCCTACCACCCGCTCACCCACCAAGCCAGCCAGCCAGCCAGCCAGAAAGCCTATCAACCAACCAACCAACTAACTAGACAGCCAGCCAAGCAACCCTGCCAGGCAGCCAACAAACCAAACCCTAACACCCGCTCACCCACCAAACCAGCCAGCCAACCTATCAACCAACCAATTAACAAGACAATCAGCTAACTAGACAGCCAGCCAACCAACCCTGCCAGGCAGCCAACAAACCAAACCCTACCACCCGCCTACCCACCAAGCCAGGCAGCCAGCCAGCCAACCTATCAACCAACCAATTAACCAACCAACCAACCAACTAGACAGCCAGCCAACCAACCCTGCCAGGCAGCCAACAAACCAAACCCTACCACCCGCTCACTCACAAAGCCAGCCAGCTAGCAAAAAAACCTATCAACCAACCAACCAACTAACTAGACAGCCAGCCAACCAACCCTGCCAGGCAGCCAACAAACCAAACCCTAACACCCGCTCACCCACCAAACCAGCCAGCCAGCCAGCCAACCTATCAACCAACCAATTAACCAACCAACCAACCAACCAACTAACTAGACAGCCAGCCAACCAACCCTGCCAGGCAGCCCACAAACCAAACCCTACCACCCGCTCACCCACCAAGCCAGCCAGCCAGCCAGAAAACCTATCAACCAACCAACCAACTAACTAGACAGCCAGGGAACCAACCCTGCCAGGCAACCACTAAACCTAACCCTAACACCCGCTCACCCACCAAACCAGCAAGCCAGCCAGCCAAACTATCAACCAACCAATTAACAAACCAACCAATCAACTAACTAGACAGCCAGCCAACCAACCCTGCCAGGCAGCCCACAAACCAAACCCTACCACCCGCTCACCCACCAAGCCAGCCAGCCAGCCAGCCAACCTATCAACCAACCAATTAACCAACCAACCAACCAACCAACCAACCAACTAACTAGACAGCCAGCCAACCAACCCTGCCAGGCAGCCAACAAACCAAACCCTACCACCCGCTCTCCCACCAAACCAGCCAGCCAGCCAGCCAGTCAAACTATCAACCAAAAAATTAACCAACCAACCAACTAACTAGACAGCCAGACAACCAACCCTGCCAGGCAGCCAACAAACCAAACCCTACCACCCGCTCACCCACTAAGCCAGCCAACCAGCCAGCCAACCTATCAACCAACCAATTAACCAACCAACCCACTAACTAGACAGCCAGCCAACCAACCCTGCCAGGCAGCCAACAAATCAAACCCTACCACCCGCTCACCCACCAAGCTAGCCAGCCAGCCAGCCAACCTATCAACCAACCAATTAACCAACCAACTAACTAGACAGCCAGCCAACCAACCCTGCCAGGCAGCTAACAAACCAAACCCTACCACCCGCTCACCCACCAAGCCAGGCAGCCAGCCAGCCAACCTATCAAACAACCAATTAACCAACCAACCAACCAACTAGACAGCCAGCCAACTAACCCTGCCAGGCAGCCAACAAACCAAACCCTACCACCCGCTCACCCACCAAGCCGGAAACAGCCAGTCAGCCAACCTATCGACCAACCAATTAACCAACCAACCAACCAACCAACTAACTAGACAACCAGCCAAGAAACCCTGCCAGGCAGCCAACAAATCAAACATTACCACCCGCTCACCCACCAAGCCAGAAACAGCCAGTCAGCCAACCTATCGACCAACCAATTAACCAACCAAACTACCAAATAACTAGAACGCCAGCCAACCAACCCTGCCAGTTAGCCAACAAACCAAACCCTACCACCCGCTCACCCACCAAGCCAGAAACAGCCATCCAGCTAACCTATCGACCAACCAATTAACCAACCAACCAACCAACTAACCAGACAGCCAACCAACCAACCCTGCCAGGCAGCCAACAAACCAAACCCTACCACACGCTCACACACCAAGCCAGAAACAGCCAGCCAGCCAACCTATCGACCAACCAATTAACCAACCAACCAACCAACTAACTAGAACGCCAGCCAACCAACCCTGCCAAGCAGCCAACAAACCCAACCCTACCACCCGCTCACACACCAAGCCAGAAACAGCCAGCCAGACAACCTATCGACCAACCAATTAACCAACCAACCAACTAACTAGACAGCCAGTCAAGAAACCCTCCCAGGCAGCCAACAAATCAAACCCTACCACCCGCTCACCCACCAAGCCAGAAACAGCCAGCCAGACAACCTATCGACCAACCAATTAACCAACCAAACTACCAAATAACTAGAACGCGAGCCAACCAACACTGCCAGGCAGCCAACAAACCAAACCCTACCACCCGCTCACCCACCAAGCCAGAAACAGCCAGCCAGCCAGCCTATCGACCAACCAATTAACCAACCAACCAACCAACTTACTAGACAGCCAGCCAACCAACCCTGCCAGGCAGCCAACAAACCAAACCCTACCGACCGCTCACCCACCAAGCCAGAAACAGCCAGCCATCCAATCTATCGACCAACCAATTATTAAACCAACCAACCAACTAACCAGACAGCCAACCAACCAACCCTGCCAGGCAGCCAACAAACCAAACCCTACCACACGTTCACCCACCAAGCCAGAAACAGCAAGCCAGCCAACCTATTGACAAACCAATTAACCAACCAACCAACAAACTAACTAGACAGACAGCCAACCAACCCTACCAGGCAACCAACAAACCAAACCCTACCACCCGCTCACACACCAAGCCAGAAGCAGCCAGCCAGCCAACCTATCGACCAACAAATTGACCAACCAACCAACCAACTACCTAGAACGCCAGCCAACCAACCCTGCCAAGCAGACAACAAACCCAACCCTACCACCCGCTCACACACCAAGCCAGAAACAGCCAGCCAGCCAACCTATCGACCAACCAATTAACCAACCAACCAACCAACCAACCAACCAACCAACCAACCAACTAACTAGAACGCCAGCCAACCAACCCCGCCAGGCAGTCAACAAACCAAACCCTATTACCCGCTCACCCACCAAGCCATAAACAGCCAGCGAACCTATCGACCAACCAATTAACCAACCAACCAACCAACTAACTAGACAGCCAGCCAACCAACCCTGCCAGGCAGCCAAAAAACCAAACCCTACCACTGGCTCACCCACAAAGCCAGAAACAGCCAGCCAGCCAACCTATCGACCAACCAATTAACCAATCAAACTACCAAATAACTAGAACGCCAGCCAACCAAACCTGCCAGGCAACCAACAAACCAAACCCTACCACCCGCTCACCCACCAAGCCAGAAACAGCCAGCCAGCCAGCCTATCGACCAACCAATTAATCAACCAACCAACTAACTAGACAGCCAGCCAACCAACCCTGCCAGGCAGCCAACAAACCAAACCCTACCACCCGCTCACCCACCAAGCCAGAAACAGCAAGCCAGCCAACCTATCGACCAACCAATTAACCAACCAACCAACCAACTAACTAGAACGCCAGCCAACCAACCCCGCCAGGCAGCCAACAAACCAAACCCTATTACCCGCTCACCCACCAAGCCAGAAACAGCCAGCCAGCCAAACTATCGACCAACCAATTAACCAATCAAACTACAAAATAACTAGAACGCCAGCCAACCAACCCTGCCAGGCAGCCAACAAACCAAACCCTACCACCCGCTCACCCACCAAGCCAGAAACAGCCAGCCAGCCAGCCTATCGACCAACCAATTAACCAACCAACCAACCAACCAACCAACTAACTAGACAGCCAACCAACCAACCCTGCCAGGCAGCCAAAAAATCAAACCCTACCACCCGCTCACCCACCAAGCTAGCCAGCCAGCCAGCCAACCAGCCAACCTATCAACCAACCAGTTAACCAACCAACTAACTAGACAGCCAGCCAACCAACCCTGCCAGGCAGCTAACAAACCAAACCCTACCACCCGCTCACCCACCAAGCCAGCCAGCCAGCCAGCCAGCCAACCTATCAACCAACGAATTAACCAACCAACCAACTAACTAGACAGCCAGCCAACCAACCCTGCCAGGCAGCCAACAAACCAAACCCTACCACCCGCTCACCCACCATGTAAGCCAGCCAGCCAGAAAACCTATCAACCAACCAACCAACTAACTAGACAGCCAGCCAACCAACCCTGCCAGGCAGCCAACAAACCAAACCCTAACACCCGCTCACCCACCAAACCAGCCAGACAGCCAGCCAACCTATCAACCAACCAATTAACCAACCTACCAACCAACTAACTAGACAGCCAGTCAACCAACAATGCCAGGCAGCCAACAAACCAAACCCTACCACCCGCTCACCCACCAAGCCAGCCAGCCAGCCAGCCAGAAAGCCTATCAACCAACCAACCAACTAACTAGACAGCCAGCCAAGCAACCCTGCCAGGCAGCCAACAAACCAAACCCTAACACCCGCTCACCCACCAAACCAGCCAGCCAACCTATCAACCAACCAATTAACAAGACAATCAACTAACTAGACAGCCAGCCAACCAACCCTGCCAGGCAGCCAACAAACCAAACCCTACCACCCGCCTACCCACCAAGCCAGGCAGCCAGCCAGCCAACCTATCAACCAACCAATTAACCAACCAACCAACCAACTAGACAGCCAGCCAACCAACCCTGCCAGGCAGCCAACAAACCAAACCCTACCACCCGCTCACCCACAAAGCCAGCCAGCTAGCCAAAAAACCTATCAACCAACCAACCAACTAACTAGACAGCCAGCCAACCAACCCTGCCAGGCAGCCAACAAACCAAACCCTAACACCCGCTCACCCACCAAACCAGCCAGCCAGCCAGCCAACCTATTAACCAACCAATTAACCAACCAACCAACCAACCAACTAACTAGACAGCCAGCCAACCAACCCTGCCAGGCAGCCCACAAACCAAACCCTACCACCCGCTCACCCACCAAGCCAGCCAGCCAGCCAGAAAACCTATCAACCAACCAACCAACTAACTAGACAGCCAGGGAACCAACCCTGCCAGGCAACCACTAAACCTAACCCTAACACCCGCTCACCCACCAAACCAGCAAGCCAGCCAGCCAACCTATCAACCAACCAATTAACAAACCAACCAATCAACTAACTAGACAGCCAGCCAACCAACCCTGCCAGGCAGCCCACAAACCAAACCCTACCACCCGCTCACCCACCAAGCCAGCCAGCCAGCCAGCCAACCTATCAACCAACCAATTAACCAACCAACCAACCAACCAACTAACTAGACAGCCAGCCAACCAACCCTGCCAGGCAGCCAACAAACCAAACCCTACCACCCGCTCTCCCACCAAACCAGCCAGCCAGCCAGCCAGTCAAACTATCAACCAAAAAATTAACCAACCAACCAACTAACTAGACAGCCAGACAACCAACCCTGCCAGGCAGCCAACAAACCAAACCCTACCACCCGCTCACCCACTAAGCCAGCCAACCAGCCAGCCAACCTATCAACCAACCAATTAACCAACCAACCCACTAACTAGACAGCCAGCCAACCAACCCTGCCAGGCAGCCAACAAATCAAACCCTACCACCCGCTCACCCAACAAGCTAGCCAGCCAGCCAGCCAACCTATCAACCAACCAATTAACCAACCAACTAACTAGACAGCCAGCCAACCAACCCTGCCAGGCAGCTAACAAACCAAACCCTACCACCCGCTCACCCACCAAGCCAGGCAGCCAGCCAGCCAACCTATCAAACAACCAATTAACCAACCAACCAACCAACTAGACAGCCAGCCAACTAACCCTGCCAGGCAGCCAACAAACCAAACCCTACCACCCGCTCACCCACCAAGCCGGAAACAGCCAGTCAGCCAACCTATCGAACAACCAATTAACCAACCAACCAACCAACCAACTAACTAGACAACCAGCCAAGAAACCCTGCCAGGCAGCCAACAAATCAAACATTACCACCCGCTCACCCACCAAGCCAGAAACAGCCAGTCAGCCAACCTATCGACCAACCAATTAACCAACCAAACTACCAAATAACTAGAACGCCAGCCAACCAACCCTGCCAGTTAGCCAACAAACCAAACCCTACCACCCGCTCAACCACCAAGCCAGAAACAGCCAGCCAGCCAGCCTATTGACCAACCAATTAACCAACCAACCAACCAACTAACTAGACAGCCAGCCAACCAACCCTGCCAGGCAGCCAACAAACCAAACCCTACCACCCGCTCACCCACCAAGCCAGAAACAGCCAGCCAGCCAATCTATCGACCAACAAATTAACCAACCAACCAACCAACCCTGCCAGGCAGCCAACAAACCAAACCCTACCACACGCTCACCCACCAAGCCAGAAACAGCCAGCCAGCCAGCCAACCTATCGACCAACCAATTAACCAATCAACCAACCAACTAACTAGACAGCCAGCTAACCAACCCTTCCAAGCATCCAACAAACCAAACCCAACCACCCGCTCACACACCAAACCAGAAACAGCCAGCCAGCCAACCTATCGACCAAACAATTAAACAACCAACTAACCAACTAACTAGACAGCCTGCCAACCAACCCTGCCAGGCAGCAAACAAACCAAACCCTACCACCCGCTCACCCACCAAGCCAGAAACAGCCAGCCAGCCAAACTATCGACCAACCAATTAACCAACCAACCAACCAACTAACTAGAACGCCAGCCAACCAACCCCGCCAGGCAGCCAACAATCCAAACCCTATTACCCGCTCACCCACCAAGCCAGAAACAGCCAGCCAACCTATCGACCAACCAATTAACCAACCAACCAACCAACTAACTAGACAGCCAGCCAACCAACCCTGCCAGGCAGCCAACAAACCAAACCCTACCACCCGCTCACCCACCAAGCCAGAAACAGCCAGCCAGCCAGCCTATCGACCAACCAATTAACCAACCAACCAACCAACCAACCAACTAACTAGACAGCCAGCCAAGAAACCCTGCCAGGCAGCCAACAAATCAAACCCTACCACCCGCTCACCCACCAAGCAAGAAACAGCCAGTCAGCCAACCTATCGACCAACCAATTAACCAACCAACCAACTAACTAGAGAGCGAGGAAACCAACCCTGCCAGGCAGCCAACAAATCAAACCCTACCACCCGCTCACCCACCAAGCCAGAAACAGCCAGCCAGCCAACCTATCGACCAACCAATTAACCAACCAAACTACCAAATAACTAGAACGCCAGCCAACCAACTCTGCCAGGCAGCCAACAAACCAAACCTTACCACCCGCTCATCCACCAAGCCAGAAACAGCCAGCCAGCCAGCCTATTGACCAACCAATTAACCAACCAACCAACCAACTAACTAGACAGCCAGCCAACCAACCCTGCCAGGCAGCCAACAAACCAAACCCTACCACCCGCTCACAGACCAAGCCAGAAACAGCCAGCCAATCTATCGACCAACAAATTAACCAACCAACCAACCAACCCTGCCAGGCAGCCAACAAACCAAACCCTACCACACGCTCACCCACCAAGCCAGAAACAGCCAGCCAGCCAACCTATCGACCAACCAATTAACCAACCAACCAACCAACTAACTAGAACGCCAGCCAACCAACCCTGCCAAGAGCCAACAAACCCAACCCTACCACCCGCTCACACACCAAGCCAGAAACAGCAGCGCCAGCCAACCTATCGACCAACCAATTAACCAACCAACCCTGCCAGGCTGCCAACAAATCAAACCCTACCACCCGCTCAACCACCAAGCCAGAAACAGCCAGCCAGCCAACCTATCGACCAACCAATTAACTAACCAACCAACCAACTAACTAGAACGCCAGCCAACCAACCCTGCCAGGCAGCCAACAAACCAAACCCTACCACCCGCTCACTCACCAAGCCAGAAACAGTCATCCAGCCAACCTATCGACCAACCAATTAACCAACCAACCAATCAACCAACTAACTAGAACGCCAGCCAACCAACCCCGCCAGGCAGCCAACAAACCAAACCCTATCACCCGCTCACCCACCAAGCCAGAAACAGCCAGCCAACCTATCGACCAACCAATTAACCAATCAACCAACCAACTAACTAGACAGCCAGCTAACCAACCCTTCCAAGCATCCAACAAACCAAACCCAACCACCCGCTCACACACCAAGCCAGAAACAGCCAGCCAGCCAACCTATCGACCAACCAATTAACCAACCAACCAACTAACTAGACAGCCAGCCAAACAACTATGCCAGGCAGCCAACAAACCAAACCCTACCAGCCGCTCACCCACCAAGCCAGAAACAGCCAGCAAGCCAACCTATCGACCAACCAATTAACCAATCAAACTACCAAATATCAAGAACGCCAGCCAACCAACCCTGCCAGGCAGCCAACAAACCAAACCCTACCACCCGCTCACCCATCAAGCCAGAAATAGCCAGCCAGCCAGACTATCGACCAACCACTTAACTAACCAACCAACCAACTAACTAGTCAGCCAGCCAACAAACCCTGCCAGGCAGCCAACAAACCAAACCCTACCACCCGCTCACCCACCAAGCCAGAAACAGCCAGCCAGCCAACCTATCGACCAACCAATTAACCAACCAACCAACCAACTAACTAGACAGCCAGCCAACCAACCCTGCCAGGCAGCCAACAAACCAAACCCTACCACCCGCTCACCCACCAAGCCAGAAACAGCCATCCAGCCAACCTATTGACCAACCAATTAACCAACCAACCAACCAACTAACCAGACAGCCAACCAACCAACCCTGCCAGGCAGCCAACAAACCAAACCCTACCACACGCTCACACACCAAGCCAGAAACAGCCAGCCAGCCAACCTATCGACCAACCAATTAACCAACCAACCAACCAACTAACTAGAACGCCAGCCAACCAACCCTGCCAAGCAGCCAACAAACCCAACCCTACCACCCGCTCACACACCAAGCCAGAAACAGCCAGCCAGACAACCTATCGACCAACCAATTAACCAACCAACCAACTAACTAGACAGCCAGCCAAGAAACCCTCCCAGGCATCCAACAAATCAAACCCTACCACCCGCTCACCCACCAAGCCAGAAACAGCCAGCCAGCCAACCTATCGACCAACCAATTAACCAACCAACCAACAAACTAGACAGTCAGCCAACCAATCCTGCCAGGCAGCCAACAAACCAAACCCTACCACCCGCTCACCCACCAAGCCAGAAAAAGCCAGCCAGCCAGCCTATCGACCAACCAATTAACCAACCAACCAACCAACCAACTAACTAGACAGCCAGCCAACCAACCCTGCCAGGCAGCCAACAAACCAAACCCTACCACCCGCTCACCCACCAAGCCAGAAACAGCCAGCCATCCAATCTATCGACCAACCAATTAACCAACCAACCAACCAACTAACCAGACAGCCAACCAACAAACCCTGCCAGGCAGCCAACAAACCAAACCCTACCACCCGCTCACCCACCAAGCCAGAAACAGCCAGCCAGCCAAACTATCGACCAACCAATTAACCAACCAACCAACCAACTAACTAGAACGCCAGCCAACCAACCCCGCCAGGCAGCCAACAAACCAAACCCTATTACCCGCTCACCCACCAAGCGGGAAACAGCCAGCCAACCTATCGACCAACCAATTAACCAACCAACCAACTAACTAGACAGCCAGCCAACCAACCCTGCCAGGCAGCCAACAAACCAAACCCTACCACCCGCTCACCCACCAAGCCAGCCAGCCTATCGACCAACCAATTAACCAACCAACCAACCAACCAACTAACTAGACAGCCAGCCAAGAAACCCTGCCAGGCAGCCAACAAATCAAACCCTACCACCCGCTCACCCTCCAAGCAAGAAACAGCCAGTCAGCCAACCTATCGACCAACCAATTAACCAACCAACCAACTAACTAGACAGCGAGGAAACCAACCCTGCCAGGCAGCCAACAAATCAAACCCTACCACCCGCTCACCCACCAAGCCAGAAACAGCCAGCCAGCCAACCTATCGACCAACCAATTAACCAACCAAACTACCAAATAACTAGAACGCCAGCCAACCAACTCTGCCAGGCAGCCAACAAACCAAACCTTACCACCCGCTCATCCACCAAGCCAGAAACAGCCAGCCAGCCAGCCAACCAACCCTGCCAGGCAGCCAACAAACCAAACCCTACCACCCGCTCACAGACCAAGCCAGAAACAGCCAGCCAATCTATCGACCAACAAATTAACCAACCAACCAACCAACCCTGCCAGGCAGCCAACAAACCAAACCCTACCACACGCTCACCCACCAAGCCAGAAACAGCCAGCCAGCCAACCTATCGACAAACCAATTAACCAACCAACCAACAAACTGACTAGACACTCAGCCAACCAACCCTACCAGGCAGCCAACAAACCAAACCCTACCACCCGCTCACACACCAAGCCAGAAACAGCCAGCCAGCCAACCTATCGACCAACCAATTAACCAACCAACCAACCAACTAACTAGAACGCCAGCCAACCAACCCTGCCAAGAGCCAACAAACCCAACCCTACCACCCGCTCACACACCAAGCCAGAAACAGTAGCGCCAGCCAACCTATCGACCAACCAATTAACCAACCAACCCTGCCAGGCTGCCAACAAATCAAACCCTACCACCCGCTCAACCACCAAGCCAGAAACAGCCAGCCAGCCAACCTATCGACCAACCAATTAACTAACCAACCAACCAACTAACTAGAACGCCAGCCAACCAACCCTGCCAGGCAGCCAACAAACCAAACCCTATCACCCGCTCACCCACCAAGCCAGAAACAGCCAGCCAGCCAGCCAACCTATCGACCAACCAATTAACCAATCAACCAACCAACTAACTAGACAGCCAGCTAACCAACCCTTCCAAGCATCCAACAAACCAAACCCAACCACCCGCTCACACACCAAGCCAGAAACAGCCAGCCAGCCAACCTATCGACCAACCAATTAACCAACCAACCAACTAACTAGACAGCCAGCCAACCAACTATGCCAGGCAGCCAACAAACCAAACCCTACCACCCGCTCACCCACCAAGCCAGAAACAGCCAGCAAGCCAACCTATCGACCAACCAATTAACCAATCAAACTACCAAATATCAAGAACGCCAGCCAACCAACGCTGCCAGGCAGCCAACAAACCAAACCCTACCACCCGCTCACCCATCAAGCCAGAAATAGCCAGCCAGCCAGACTATCGACCAACCACTTAACTAACCAACCAACCAACTAACTAGTCAGCCAGCCAACCAACCCTGCCAGGCAGCCAACAAACCAAACCCTACCACCCGCTCACCCACCAAGCCAGAAACAGCCAGCCAGCCAACCTATCGACCAACCAATTAACCAACCAACCAACCAACTAACTAGACAGCCAGCCAACCAACCCTGCCAGGCAGCCAACAAACCAAACCCTACCACCCGCTCACCCACCAAGCCAGAAACAGCCATCCAGCCAACCTATTGACCAACCAATTAACCAACCAACCAACCAACTAACCAGACAGCCAACCAACCAACCCTGCCAGGCAGCCAACAAACCAAACCCTACCACACGCTCACACACCAAGCCAGAAACAGCCAGCCAGCCAACCTATCGACCAACCAATTAACCAACCAACCAACCAACTAACTAGAACGCCAGCCAACCAACCCTGCCAAGCAGCCAACAAACCCAACCCTACCACCCGCTCACACACCAAGCCAGAAACAGCCAGCCAGACAACCTATCGACCAACCAATTAACCAACCAACCAACTAACTAGACAGCCAGCCAAGAAACCCTCCCAGGCAGCCAACAAATCAAACCCTACCACCCGCTCACCCACCAAGCCAGAAACAGCCAGCCAGCCAACCTATCGACCAACCAATTAACCAACCAACCAACAAACTAGACAGTCAGCCAACCAACCCTGCCAGGCAGCCAACAAACCAAACCCTACCACCCGCTCACCCACCAAGCCAGAAAAAGGTAGCCAGCCAGCCTATCGACCAACCAATTAACCAACCAACCAACCAACTAACTAGACAGCCAGCCACCCAACCCTGCCAGGCAGCCAACAAACCAAACCCTACCACCCGCTCACCCACCAAGCCAGAAACAGCCAGCCATCCAATCTATCGACCAACCAATTAACCAACCAACCAACCAACTAACCAGACAGCCAACCAACAAACCCTGCCAGGCAGCCAACAAACCAAACCCTACCACACGCTCACCCACCAAGCCAGAAACAGCCAGCCAGCCAACCTATCGACAAACCAATTAAACAACCAACCAACCAACCCTGCCAGGCAGCCAACAAACCAAACCCTACCACACGCTCACCCACCAAGCCAGAAACAGCCAGCCAGCCAACCTATCGACAAACCAATTAACCAACCAACCAACAAACTAACTAGACAGTCAGCCAACCAACCCTACCAGGCAGCCAACAAACCAAACCCTACCACCCGCTCACACACCAAGCCAGAAACAGCCAGCCAGCCAACCTATCGACCAACCAATTAACCAACCAACCAACCAACTAACTAGAACGCCAGCCAACCAACCCTGCCAAGCAGCCAACAAACCCAACCCTACCACCCGCTCACACACCAAGCCAGAAACAGCAGCGCCAGCCAACCTATCGACCAACCAATTAACCAACCAACCAACCAACTAACTAGACAGCCAGCCAACCAACCCTGCCAGGCAGCCAACAAATCCAACCCTACCACCCGCTCAACCACCAAGCCAGAAACAGCCAGCCAGCCAACCTATCGACCAACCAATTAACTAACCAACCAACCAACTAACTAGAACTCCAGCCAACCAACCCTGCCAGGCAGCCAACAAACCAAACCCTACCACCCGCTCACCCACCAAGCCAGAAACAGCCATCTAGCCAACCTATCGACCAACCAATTAACTAACCAACCAACCAACCATCTAACTAGAACGCCAGCCAACCAACCCCGCCAGGCAGCCAACAAACCAAACCCTATCACCCGCTCAACCACCAAGCCAGAAACAGCCAGCCAGCCAGCCAACCTATCGACCAACCAATTAACCAATCAACCAACCAACTAACTAGACAGCCAGCTAACCAACCCTTCCAAGCATCCAACAAACCAAACCCAACCACCCGCTCACCCACCAAGCCAGAAACAGCCAGCCAGCCAACCTATCGACCAAACAATTAACCAACCAACTAACCAACTAACTAGACAGCCAGCCAACCAACCCTGCTAGGCAGCAAACAAACCAAACCCTACCACCCGCTCACCCACCAAGCCAGAAACAGCCAGCCAGCCAAACTATCGACCAACCAATTAACCAACCAACCAACCAACTAACTAGAACGCCAGCCAACCAACCCCGCCAGGCAGCCAACAAACCAAACCCTATTACCCGCTCACCCACCAAGCCAGAAACAGCCAGCCAACCTATCGACCAACCAATTAACCAACCAACCAACCAACTAACTAGACAGCCAGCCAACCAACCCTGCCAGGCAGCCAACAAACCAAACCCTACCACCCGCTCACCCACCAAGCCAGAAACAGCCAGCCAGCCAGCCTATCGACCAACCAATTAACCAACCAACCAACCAACCAACCAACTAACTAGACAGCCAGCCAAGAAACCCTGCCAGGCAGCCAACAAACCAAACCCTACCACCCGCTCACCCACCAAGCCAGAAACAGCCAGCCAGCCAACCTATCGACCAACCAATTAACCAACCAACCAACTAACTAGACAGCCAGCCAACCAACCCTGCCAGGCAGCCAACAAAAGAAACCCTACCACCCGCTCGCCCACCAAGCCAGAAACAGCCAGCCAGCCAACCTATTGACCAACCAATTAACCAACCAACCAACCAACTAACTAGACAGCCAGCCAACAAACCAAACCCTACCATCCGCTCACCCACCAAGCCAGAAACAGCCAGCCAGCCAACCTATCGACCAACCAATTAACCAACCAACCAACTAACTAGACAGTCAGCCAACTAACCCTGCCAGGCAGACAACAAACCAAACCCTACCACCCGCTCGCCCACCAAGCCAGAAATAGCCAGCCAGCCAACCTATCGAACAACCAATTAACCAACCAACCAACCAACTAGACAGCCAGCCAACCTATCGCCCAACCAATTAACCAACCAACCAACCAACCAACTAACTAGACACCCAGCCAACCAACCCTGCCAGGCAGGCAACAAACCAAACCCTTCCACCCGCTCACCCAACAAGCCCCAGCCAGCCAACCTATCGACCAACCAATTAACCAACCAACCAACCAACCAACCAACTAACTAGACAGCCAGCCAACCAACCCTGCCAGGCTGCCAACAAACCAAACCCTACCACCCGCTCATCCACCAAGCCAGAAACAGCCAGCCAGCCACCCTATCGACCAACCAATTAACCAAAAAACCAACCAACTAACTAGACAGCCAGCCAACCAACCCAGCCAGGCAGCCAACAAACCAAACCCTACCACCCGCTAACCCACCAAGCCAGAAACAGCCAGCCAGCCAACCTATCGACTAACCAATTAACCAACCAAACAACCAACTAACTAGACAGCCAGTCAACCAACCCTGCCAGGCAGCCAACAAACCAAATCCTACCACCCGCTCACCCACCAAGCCAGAAACAGCCAGCCAGCCAACCTATCGACCAACCAGTTAACCAAAAAACCAACCAACTAACTAGACAGCCACCAACCAACCCTGCCAGGCAGCCAACAAACCAAACCCTACCACCCGCTCGCCCACCAAGCCAGAAACAGCCAGCCAGCCAACCTATTGACCAACCAATTAGCCAACCAACCAACCAACTAACTAGACAGTCAGCCAACCAACCCTGCCAGGCAGCCAACAAACCAAACCCTACCACCCGCTCGCCCATCAAGCCAGAAACAGCCAGACAGCCAACCTATCGACCAACCAATTAACCAACCAACCAACCAACTAACTAGACAGCCAGCCAACCAACCCAGCCAGGCAGCCAACAAACCAAACCTTACCACCCGCTCGCCCACCAAGCCAGAAACAGCCATCCAGCCAGCCAACCAACCCTGCCAGGCAGCCAACAAACCAAACCCTACCACCCGCTCACCCACCAAGCCAGAAACAGCCAGCCAGCCAACCTATCGACCAACCAAATAACCAACCAACCAACCAACTAACTAGACAGCCAGCCAACCAACCCTGCCAGGCAGCCAACAAACCAAACCCTACCACCCGCTCACCCACCAAGTCAGAAACAGCCAGCCAGCCAACCTATCGACCAACCAATTAACCAACCAACCAACCAACTAGACAGCCAGCCAACCAACCCTGCCAGGCAGGCAACAAACCAAACCCTACCACCCGCTCACCCAACAAGCCAGAAACAGCCAGCCAGCCAGCCTATCGACCAACCAATTAACCAACCAACCAACCAACCAACTAACTAGACAGTCAGCCAACCAACCCTGCCAGGCTGCCAACAAACCAATCCCTACCACCCGCTCGCCCACCAAGCCAGAAACAGCCAGCCAGCCAACCTATCGACCAACCAATTAACCAACCAACCAACCAACTAACTAGACAGCCAGCCAACCAACCCTGCCAGGCAGCCAACAAACCAAACCCTACCACCCGCTCGCCCACCAAGCCAGAAACAGGCAGCCAGCCAACCTATCGACCAACCAATTAACCAACCAACCAACCAACTAACTAGACAGTCAGCCAACCAACCCTGCCAGGCAGCCAACAAACCAAACCCTACCACCCGCTCGCCCACCAAGCCAGAAACAGCCAGCCAGCCAACCTATTGACCAACCAATTAACCAACCAACCAACCAACTAACTAGACAGCCAGCCAACCAACCCTGCCAGGCAGCCAACAAACCAAACCCTACCACCCGCTCACCCACCAAGCCAGAAACAGCCAGCCAGTCAACCTATCGACCAACCAATTAACCAACCAACCAACTAACTAGACAGTCAGCCAACTAACCCTGCCAGGCAGACAACAAAGCAAACAATACCACCCGCTCGCCCACCAAGCCAGAAATAGCCAGCCAGCCAACCTATCGACCAACCAATTAACCAACCAACCAACCAACTAACTAGACAGCCAGCCAACCAACCCTGCCAGGCAGCCAACAAACCAAACCCTACCACCCGCTCACCCACCAAGCCAGAAACAGCCAGCCAGCCAACCTATCGACCAACCAATTAACCAACCAACCAACCAACCAACTAACTAGACAGCCAGCCAACCAACCCTGCCAGGCAGCCAACAAACCAAACCCTACCACCCGCTCACCCACCAAGCCAGAAACAGCCAGCCAGCCAACCTATCGACCAACCAATTAACCAACCAACCAACCAACTAACTAGACAGTCAGCCAACCAACCCTGGCAGGCAGCCAACAAACCAAACCCTACCACCCGCTCGAACACCAAGCCAGAAACAGCCAGCCAGCCAACCTATCGACCAACCAATTAACCAACCAACCAACCAACTAACTAGACAGCCAGCCAACCAACCCTGCCAGGCAGCCAACAAACCAAACCCTACACCCGCTCACCCACCAAGCCAGAAACAGCCATCCAGCCAACCTATCGACCAACCAATTAACCAACTAACCAACCAACTATCTAGACAGCCAGCCAACCAACCCTGCCAGGCAGCCAACAAACCAAACCCTACCACCCGCTCACCCACCAAGCCAGAAACAGCCAGCCAGCCAACCTATCGACCAACCAATTAACCAACCAACCAACTAACTAGACAGCCAGCCAACCAACCCTGCCAGGCAGCCAACAAAAGAAACCCTACCACCCGCTCGCCCACAAAGCCAGAAACAGCCAGCCAGCCAACCTATCGACCAACCAGTTAACCAAAAAACCAACCAACTAACTAGACAGCCACCAACCAACCCTGCCAGGCAGCCAACAAACCAAACCCTACCACCCGCTCGCCCACCAAGCCAGAAACAGCCAGCCAGCCAACCTATTGACCAACCAATTAGCCAACCAACCAACCAACTAACTAGACAGTCAGCCAACCAACCCTGCCAGGCAGCCAACAAACCAAACCCTACCACCCGCTCGCCCATCAAGCCAGAAACAGCCAGACAGCCAACCTATCGACCAACCAATTAACCAACCAACCAACCAACTAACTAGACAGCCAGCCAACCAACCCAGCCAGGCAGCCAACAAACCAAACCTTACCACCCGCTCGCCCACCAAGCCAGAAACAGCCATCCAGCCAGCCAACCAACCCTGCCAGGCAGCCAACAAACCAAACCCTACCACCCGCTCACCCACCAAGTCAGAAACAGCCAGCCAGCCAACCTATCGACCAACCAATTAACCAACCAACCAACCAACTAGACAGCCAGCCAACCAACCCTGCCAGGCAGGCAACAAACCAAACCCTTCCACCCGCTCACCCAACAAGCCAGAAACAGCCAGCCAGCCAGCCTATCGACCAACCAATTAACCAACCAACCAACCAACCAACTAACTAGACAGTCAGCCAACCAACCCTGCCAGGCTGCCAACAAACCAATCCCTACCACCCGCTCGCCCACCAAGCCAGAAACAGCCAGCCAGCCAACCTATCGACCAACCAATTAACCAACCAACCAACCAACTAACTAGACAGCCAGCCAACCAACCCTGCCAGGCAGCCAACAAACCAAACCCTACCACCCGCTCGCCCACCAAGCCAGAAACAGGCAGCCAGCCAACCTATCGACCAACCAATTAACCAACCAACCAACCAACTAACTAGACAGTCAGCCAACCAACCCTGCCAGGCAGCCAACAAACCAAACCCTACCACCCGCTCGCCCACCAAGCCAGAAACAGCCAGCCAGCCAACCTATTGACCAACCAATTAACCAACCAACCAACCAACTAACTAGACAGCCAGCCAACCAACCCTGCCAGGCAGCCAACAAACCAAACCCTACCACCCGCTCACCCACCAAGCCAGAAACAGCCAGCCAGTCAACCTATCGACCAACCAATTAACCAACCAACCAACTAACTAGACAGTCAGCCAACTAACCCTGCCAGGCAGACAACAAAGCAAACAATACCACCCGCTCGCCCACCAAGCCAGAAATAGCCAGCCAGCCAACCTATCGACCAACCAATTAACCAACCAACCAACCAACTAACTAGACAGCCAGCCAACCAACCCTGCCAGGCAGCCAACAAACCAAACCCTACCACCCGCTCACCCACCAAGCCAGAAACAGCCAGCCAGCCAACCTATCGACCAACCAATTAACCAACCAACCAACCAACCAACTAACTAGACAGCCAGCCAACCAACCCTGCCAGGCAGCCAACAAACCAAACCCTACCACCCGCTCACCCACCAAGCCAGAAACAGCCAGCCAGAAAACCTATCGACCAACCAATTAACCAACCAACCAACCAACTAACTAGACAGTCAGCCAACCAACCCTGGCAGGCAGCCAACAAACCAAACCCTACCACCCGCTCGAACACCAAGCCAGAAACAGCCAGCCAGCCAACCTATCGACCAACCAATTAACCAACCAACCAACCAACTAACTAGACAGCCAGCCAACCAACCCTGCCAGGCAGTCAACAAACCAAACCCTACACCCGCTCACCCACCAAGCCAGAAACAGCCATCCAGCCAACCTATCGACCAACCAATTAACCAACTAACCAACCAACTATCTAGACAGCCAGCCAACCAACCCTGCCAGGCAGCCAACAAACCAAACCCTACCACCCGCTCACCCACCAAGCCAGAAACAGCCAGCCAGCCAACCTATCGACCAACCAATTAACCAACCAACCAACTAACTAGACAGCCAGCCAACCAACACTGCCAGGCAGCCAACAAAAGAAACCCTACCACCCGCTCGCCCACCAAGCCAGAAACAGCCAGCCAGCCAACCTATTGACCAACCAATTAACCAACCAACCAACCAACTAACTAGACAGCCAGCCAACAAACCAAACCCTACCATCCGCTCACCCACCAAGCCAGAAACAGCCAGCCAGCCAACCTATCGACCAACCAATTAACCAACCAACCAACTAACTAGACAGTCAGCCAACTAACCCTGCCAGGCAGACAACAAACCAAACCCTACCACCCGCTCGCCCACCAAGCCAGAAATAGCCAGCCAGCCAACCTATCGAACAACCAATTAACCAACCAACCAACCAACTAGACAGCCAGCCAACCTATCGACCAACCAATTAACCAACCAACCAACCAACTAACTAGACAGCCAGCCAACCAACCCTGCCAGGCAGCCAACAAACCAAACCCTACCACCCGCTCACCCACCAAGCCAGAAACAGCCAGCCAGCCAACCTATCGACCAACCAATTAACCAACCAACCAACCAACTAACTAGACAGCCAGCCAACCAACCCTGCCAGGCAGCCAACAAACCAAACCCTACCACCCGTTCACCCACCAAGCCAGAAACAGCCAGCCAGCCAAACTATCGACCAACCAATTAACCAACCAACCAACCAACCAACCAACCAACTAACTAGACAGCAAGCCAACCAACCCTGCCAGGCAGCCAAGAAACTAAACCCTACCTTCCGCTCACCCACCAAGCCAGAAACAGCCAGCCAGCCAACCTATCGACCAACAAATTAACCAACCAACCAAACAACAACTAGACAGCCAGCCAACTAACCCTGCCAGGCAGCCAACAAACCAAACCCTACCACCCGCTCACCCACCAAAACAGAAACAGCCAACCAGCCAACCTATCGACCAACCAATTAACCAACCAACCAACCAACTAACTAGTCAGCCAGCCAACCAACCCTGCCAGGCAGCGAACAAACCAAACCCTACCACCCGCTCACCCACCAAGCCAGAAACAGTCAGCCAGCCAACCTATCGACCAACCAATTAACCAACCAAACAACCAACTACCTAGACAGCCAGCCAACCAACCCTGCCAGGCAGGAAACAAACCAAACCGTACCACCCGCTTACCCACCAAGCCAGAAACAGCCAGCCAGCCAACCTATCGACCAACCAATTAACAAACCAACCAACCAACTAACTAGACAGCCAGCCAACCAACCCTGTCAGGCAGCCAACAAACCAAACCCTACCAATCGCTCGCCCACCAAGCCAGAAACAGCCTGCCAGCCAACCTATCGACCAACCAATTAACCAACCAACCAACCAACCAACCAACTAACTAGACAGCCAGCCAACCAACCCTGCCAGGCAGCCAACAAACCAAACCCTACCACCCGCTCACCCACCAAGCCAGAAACAGCCAACCAGCCAAACTATCGACCAACCAATTAACCAACCAATTAACCAACCAACCAACCAACCAACTAACCAGACAGCCAGCCAACCAACCCTGCCAGGCAGCCAACAAACCAAACCCTACCACCCGCTCATCCACCAAGCCAGAAACAGCCAGCCAGCCACCCTATCGACCAACCAATTAACCAAAAAACCAACCAACTAACTAGACAGCAAGCCAACCAACCCTGCCAGGCAGCCAACAAACCAAACCCTACCACCCGCTAACCCACCAAGCCAGAAACAGCCAGCCAGCCAACCTATCGACTAACCAATTAACCAACCAACCAACCAACTAACTAGACAGCCAGTCAACTAACCCTGCCAGGCAGCCAACAAACCAAACCCTACCACCCGCTCACCCACCAAGCCAGAAACAGCCAGCCAGCCAACCTATCGACCAACCAATTAACCAACCAACCAACCAACTAACTAGACAGTTAGCCAACCAACCCTGCCAGGCAGCCAACAAACCAAACCCTACCACCCGCTCACCCAACAAGTCAGAAACAGCCAGCCAGCCAACCTATCGACCAACCAATTAACCAACCAACCAACCAAATAACTAGACAGCCAGCCAACCAACCCTGCCAGGCAGGCAACAAACCAAACCCTTCCACCCGCTCACCCAACAAGCCAGAAACAGCCAGCCAGCCAACCTATCGACCAACCAATTAACCAACCAACCAACCAACCAACCAACCAACTAGACAGTCAGCCAACCAACCCTGCCAGGCTGCCAACAAACCAAACCCTACCACCCGCTCGCCCACCAAGCCAGAAACAGCCAGCCAGCCAACCTATCGACCAACCAATTAACCAACCAACCAACCAACTAACTAGACAGCCAGCCAACCAACCCTGCCAGGCAGTCAACAAACCAAACCCTACCACCCGCTCGCCCACCAAGCCAGAAACAGCCAGCCAGCCAACCTATCGACCAACCAATTAACCAACCAACCAACCAACTAACTAGACAGTCAGCCAACCAACCCTGCCAGGCAGCCAACAAACCAAACCCTACCACCCGCTCGCCCACCAAGCCAGAAACAGCCAGCCAGCCAACCTATTGACCAACCAATTAACCAACCAACCAACCAACTAACTAGACAGCCAGTCAACCAACCCTGCCAGGCAGCCAACAAACCAAACCCTACCACCCGCTCACCCACCAAGCCAGAAACAGCCAGCCAGCCAACCTATCGACCAACCAATTAACCAACCAACCAACTAACTAGACAGTCAGTCAACTAACCCTGCCAGGCAGACAACAAACCAAACAATACCACCCGCTCGCCCACCAAGCCAGAAACAGCCAGCCAGCCAACCTATCGACCAACCAATTAACCAACTAACCGACCAACCAACTAACTAGACAGTCAGCCAACCAACCCTGGCAGGCAGCACACAAACCAAACCCTACCACCCGCTCGCCCACCAAGCCAGAAACA
Source organism: Uloborus diversus (assembly GCF_026930045.1). Taxonomy (NCBI): domain Eukaryota; kingdom Metazoa; phylum Arthropoda; class Arachnida; order Araneae; family Uloboridae; genus Uloborus; species Uloborus diversus. The sequence goes on from NW_026559026.1 coordinate 61,415, forward strand.
GCCAGCCAGCCAACCTATCGACCAACCAATTAACCAACCAACCAACCAACTAACTAGACAGCCAGCCAACCAACCCTGCCAGGCAGCCAACAAACCAAACCCTACCACCCGCTCACCCACCAAGCCAGAAACAGCCAGCCAGCCAACCTATCGACCAACCAATTAACCAAACAACCAACAAACTAACTAGACAGCCAGCCAACCAACCCTGTCATTCAGCCAACAAACCAAACCCTACCACCCGCTCACCCACCAAGCCAGAAACAGCCAGCCAGCCAACCTATCGACCAACCAATTAACCAACCAACCAACCAACCAACCAACTAACTAGACAGCCAGCCAACCAACCCTGCCAGGCAGCCAACAAACCAAACCCTACCACTCGTTCACCCACCAAGCCAGAAACAGCCAGCCAGCCAAACTATCGACCAACCAATTCACCAACCAACCAACCAAACAACCAACCAACTAACTAGACAGCAAGCCAACCAACCCTGCCAGGCAGCCAACAAACTAAACCCTACCTCCCGCTCACCCACCAAGCCAGAAACAGCCAGCCAGCCAACCTATCGACCAACCAATTAACCAACCAACCAAACAACAACTAGACAGCCAGCCAACCAACCCTGCCAGGCAGCCAACAAACCAAACCCTACCACCCGCTCACCCACCAAGCCAGAAACAGCCAGCCAGCCAACCTATCGACCAACCAATTAACCAACCAACCAACCAACTAACTAGACAGATAGCCAACCAAACCTGCCAGGCAGGAAACAAACCAAACCGTACCACCCGCTTACCCAACAAGCCACAAACAGCCAGCCAGCCAACCTATCGACCAACCAATTAACCAACCAACCAACCAACCAACCAACTAACTAGACAGCCAGCCAAAAAACCCTGCCAGGCAGCCAACAAACCAAACCCTACCACCCGCTCACCCACCAAGCCAGAAACATCCAGCTAGCCAACCTATCGACCAACCAATTCACCAACCAACCAACCAACTAACTAGACAGCCAGCCAACCAACCCTGCCAGGCAGCCAACAAACCAAACCCTACCACCCGTTCACCCACCAAGCCAGAAACAGCCAACCAGCCAAACTATCGACCAACCAATTAACCAACCAATTAACCAACCAACCAACCAACCAACTAACTAGACAGCCAGCCAACCAACCCTGCCAGGCAGCCAACAAACCAAACCCTACCACCCGCTCATCCACCAAGCCAGAAACAGCCAGCCAGCCACCCTATCGACCAACCAATTAACCAAAAAACCAACCAACTAACTAGACAGCAAGCCAACCAACCCTGCCAGGCAGCCAACAAACCAAACCCTACCACCCGCTAACCCACCAAGCCAGAAACAGCCAGCCAGCCAACCTATCGACTAACCAATTAACCAACCAACCAACCAACTAACTAGACAGCCAGTCAACCAACCCTGCCAGGCAGCCAACAAACCAAACCCTACCACCCGCTCACCCAACAAGTCAGAAACAGCCAGTCAGCCAACCTATCGACTAACCAATTAACCCACCAACCAACCAAATAACTAGACAGCCAGCCAACCAACCCTGCCAGGCAGGCAACAAACCAAACCCTTCCACCCGCTCACCCAACAAGCCAGAAACAGCCAGCCAGCCAACCTATCGACCAACCAATTAACCAACCAACCAACCAACCAACCAACCAACCAACCAACTAGACAGTCAGCCAACCAACCCTGCCAGGCTGCCAACAAACCAAACCCTACCACCCGCTCGCCCACCAAGCCAGAAACAGCCAGCCAGCCAACCTATCGACCAACCAATTAACCAACCAACCAACCAACTAACTAGACAGTCAGCCAACCAACCCTGCCAGGCAGCCAACAAACCAAACCCTACCACCCGCTCGCCCACCAAGCCAGAAACAGCCAGCCAGCCAACCTATTGACCAACCAATTAACCAACCAACCAACCAACTAACTAGACAGCCAGCCAACCAACCCTGCCAGGCAGCCAACAAACCAAACCCTACCACCCGCTCACCCACCAAGCCAGAAACAGCCAGCCAGCCAACCTATCGACCAACCAATTAACCAACCAACCAACTAACTAGATAGTCAGTCAACTAACCCTGCCAGGCAGACAACAAACCAAACAATACCACCCGCTCGCCCACCAAGCCAGAAACAGCCAGCCAGCCAACCTATCGACCAACCAATTAACCAACTAACCGACCAACCAACTAACTAGACAGTCAGCCAACCAACCCTGGCAGGCAGCACACAAACCAAACCCTACCACCCGCTCGCCCACCAAGCCAGAAACAGCCAGCCAGCCAACCTATCGACCAACCAATTAACCAACCAACCAACCAACCAACTAACTAGACAGCCAGCCAACCAACCCTGCCAGGCAGCCAACAAACCAAACCCTACCACCCGCTCACCCACCAAGCCAGAAACAGCCAGCCAGCCAACCTATCGACCAACCAATTAACCAACCAACCAACAAACTAACTAGACAGCCAGCCAACCAACCCTGCCAGGCAGCCAACAAAAACCAAACCCTACCATCCGCTCACCCACCAAGCCAGAAACAGCCAGCCAGCCAACCTATCGACCAACCAATTAACCAACCAACCAACTAACTAGACAGTCAGCCAACTAACCCTGCCAGGCAGACAACAAACCAAACCCTACCACCCGCTCGCCCTCCAAGCCAGAAATAGCCAGCCAGCCAACCTATCGACCAACCAATTAACCAACCAACCAACCAACTAACTAGACAGCCAGCCAACCAACCCTGCCAGGCAGCCAACAAACCAAACCCTACCACCCGCTCGCCCACCAAGCCAGAAACAGCCAGCCAGCCAACCTATCGACCAACCAATTAACCAACCAACCAACCAACTAACTAGACAGCCAGCCAACCAACCCTGCCAGGCAGCCAACAAACCAAACCCTACCACCCGCTCACCCACCAAGCCAGAAACAGCCAGCCAGCCAACCTATCGACCAACCAATTAACCAACCAACCAACCAACTAACTAGACAGCCAGCCAACCAACCCTGCCAGGCAGCCAACAAACCAAACCCTACCACTCGTTCACCCACCAAGCCAGAAACAGCCAGCCAGCCAAACTATCGACCAACCAATTAACCAACCAACCAACCAAAAAGCCAACCAACTAACTAGACAGCAAGCCAACCAACCCTGCCAGGCAGCCAACAAACTAAACCCTACCTCCCGCTCACCCACCAAGCCAGAAACAGCCAGCCAGCCAACCTATTGACCAACCAATTAACCAACCAACCAACCAACTAACTAGACAGCCAGCCAAACAACCCTGCCAGGCAGCCAACAAACCAAACCCTACCACCCGCTCACCCACCAAGCCAGAAACAGCCAGCCAGCCAACCTATCGACCAACCAATTAACCAACCAACCAACTAACTAGACAGTCAGTCAACTAACCCTGCCAGGCAGACAACAAACCAAACAATACCACCCGCTCGCCCACCAAGCCAGAAACAGCCAGCCAGCCAACCTATCGACCAACCAATTAACCAACTAACCGACCAACCAACTAACTAGACAGTCAGCCAACCAACCCTGGCAGGCAGCACACAAACCAAACCCTACCACCCGCTCGCCCACCAAGCCAGAAACAGCCAGCCAGCCAACCTATCGACCAACCAATTAACCAACCAACCAACCAACCAACTAACTAGACAGCCAGCCAACCAACCCTGCCAGGCAGCCAACAAACCAAACCCTACCACCCGCTCACCCACCAAGCCAGAAACAGCCAGCCAGCCAACCTATCGACCAACCAATTAACCAACCAACCAACAAACTAACTAGACAGCCAGCCAACCAACCCTGCCAGGCAGCCAACAAAAACCAAACCCTACCATCCGCTCACCCACCAAGCCAGAAACAGCCAGCCAGCCAACCTATCGACCAACCAATTAACCAACCAACCAACTAACTAGACAGTCAGCCAACTAACCCTGCCAGGCAGACAACAAACCAAACCCTACCACCCGCTCGCCCTCCAAGCCAGAAATAGCCAGCCAGCCAACCTATCGACCAACCAATTAACCAACCAACCAACCAACTAACTAGACAGCCAGCCAACCAACCCTGCCAGGCAGCCAACAAACCAAACCCTACCACCCGCTCGCCCACCAAGCCAGAAACAGCCAGCCAGCCAACCTATCGACCAACCAATTAACCAACCAACCAACCAACTAACTAGACAGCCAGCCAACCAACCCTGCCAGGCAGCCAACAAACCAAACCCTACCACCCGCTCACCCACCAAGCCAGAAACAGCCAGCCAGCCAACCTATCGACCAACCAATTAACCAACCAACCAACCAACTAACTAGACAGCCAGCCAACCAACCCTGCCAGGCAGCCAACAAACCAAACCCTACCACTCGTTCACCCACCAAGCCAGAAACAGCCAGCCAGCCAAACTATCGACCAACCAATTAACCAACCAACCAACCAACCAAAAAGCCAACCAACTAACTAGACAGCAAGCCAACCAACCCTGCCAGGCAGCCAACAAACTAAACCCTACCTCCCGCTCACCCACCAAGCCAGAAACAGCCAGCCAGCCAACCTATCGACCAACCAATTAACCAACCAACCAAACAACAACTAGACAGCCAGCCAACTAACACTGCCAGGCAGCCAACAAACCAAACCCTACCACCCGCTCACCCACCAAAACAGAGACAGCCAGCCAGCCAACCTATCGACCAACCAATTAACCAACCAACCAACCAACTAACTAGTCAGCCAGCCAACCAACCCTGCCAGGCAGCCAACAAACCAAACCCTACCACCCGCTCACCCACCAAGCCAGAAACAGCCAGCCAGCCAACCTATCGACCAACCAATTAACCAACCAACCAACCAACTAACTAGACAGATAGCCAACCAAACCTGCCAGGCAGGAAACAAACCAAACCGTACCACCCGCTTACCCAACAAGCCACAAACAGCCAGCCAGCCAACCTATCGACCAACCAATTAACCAACCAACCAACCAACTAACTAGACAGCCAGCCAACCAACCCTGTCAGGCAGCCAACAAACCAAACCCTACCAATCGCTCGCCCACCAAGCCAGAAACAGCCTGCCAGCCAACCTATCGACCAACCAATTAACCAACCAACCAACCAACTAACTAGACAGCCAGCCAACCAACCCTGCCAGGCAGCCAACAAACTAAACCCTACCACCCGCTCACCCACCAAGCCAGAAACAGCCAGCCAGCCAACCTATCGACCAACCAATTAACCAACCAACCAACTAACTAGACAGTCAGCCAACTAACCCTGCCAGGCAGACAACAGACCAAACAATACCAACCGCTCGCCCACCAAGCCAGAAATAGCCAGTCAGCCAACCTATTGACCAACCATTTAACCAACCAACCAACCAACTAACTAGACAGCCAGCCAACCAACCCTGTCAGGCAGCCAACAAACCAAACCCTACCACCCGCTCGCCCACCAAGCCAGAAACAGCCAGCCAGCCAACCTATCGACCAACCAATTAACCAACTAACCAACCAACTAACTAGACAGCCAGCCAACCAACCCTGCCAGGCAGCCAACAAACCAAACCCTACCACCCGCTCACCCACCAAGCCAGAAACAGCCAGCCAGCCAACCTATCGACCAACCAACTAACCAACAAACCAACCAACCAACTAACTAGACAGCCAGCCAACCAACCCTGCCAGGCAGCCAACAAACCAAACCCTACCACCCGCTCACCCACCAAGCCAGAAACAGCCAGCCAGCCAACCTATCGACCAACCAATTAACCAACCAACCAACCAACCAACTAACTAGACAGTCAGCCAACCAACCCTGGCAGGCTGCCAACAAACCAAACCCTACCACCCGCTCGAACACCAAGCCAGAAACAGCCAGCCAGCCAACCTATCGACCAACCAATTGACCAACCAACCAACCAACTAACTAGACAGCCAGCCAACCAACCCTGCCAGGCAGCCAACAAACCAAACCCTACCACCCGCTCACCCTCCAAGCCAGAAACAGCCAGCCAGCCAACCTATCGACCAACCAATTAACCAACCAACCAACCAACCAACTAACTAGACAGCCAGCCAACCAAACCTGCCAGGCAGCCAACAAACCAAACCCTAAAAACCGCTCACCCACCAAGCCAGAAACAGCCAGCCAGCCAACCTATCGACCAACCAATTAACCATCCAACCAACCAACTAACTAGACAGCCAGCCAACCAACCCTGCCAGGCAGCCAACAAACCAAACCCTACCACCCGCTCACCCACCAAGCCAGAAACAGCCAGCCAGCCAACCTATCGACCAACCAATTAACCAACCAACCAACCAACTAACTAGACAGCCAGCCAACCAACCCTGCCAGGCAGGAAACAAACCAAACCCTACCACCCGCTTACCCACCAAGCCAGAAACAGCCAGCCAGCCAACCTATCGACCAACCAATTAACCAACCAACCAACCAACCAACCAACCAACTAACTAGACAGCCAGCCAACCAACCCTGCCAGGCAGGAAACAAACCAAACCCTACCACCCGCTTACCCACCAAGCCATAAACAGCCAGCCAGCCAACTTATCGACCAACCAATTAACCAACCAACCAACCAACTAACTAGACAGCCAGCCAACCAACCCTGCCAGGCAGTCAACAAACCAAACCCTACCACCCGCTCACCCACCAAGCCAGAAACATCCAGCCAGCCAACCTATCGACCAACCAATTAACCACCCAACCAACCAACCAACTAACTAGATAGTCAGCCAACCAACCCTGCCAGGCAGCCAACAAACCAAACCCTACCACCCGCTCGCCCACCAAGCCAGAAACAGCCAGCCAGCCAACCTATCGACCAACCAATTAACCAACCAACCAACCAACCAACTAACTAGACAGCCAGCCAACCAACCTTGCCAGGCAGCCACCAAACCAAACCCTACCACCCGCTCACCGACCAAGCCAGAAACAGCCAGCCAGCCAAACTATCGACCAACCAATTAACCAACCAACCAACCAACTAACTAGACAGCCAGCCAACCAACCCTGGCAGGCAGCCAACAAACCAAAACCTACCACCCGCTCACCCACCAAGCCAGAAACAGCCAACCAGTCACCGTATCGACCAACCAATTAACCAACCAACCAACCAACTAACTAGACAGCCAGGCAACCAACCCTGCCAGGCAGCCAACAAACCAAACCCTACCACCCGCACGCCCACCAAGCCAGAAACAGCCAGCCAGCCAACCTATCGACCAACCAATTAACCAACCAACCAACCAACTAACTAGACAGCCAGCCAACAAACCCTGCCAGGCAGCCAACAAACCAAACCCTACCACCCGCTCGCCCACCAAGCCAGAAACAGCCAGCCAGTCAACCTATCGACCAACCAATTAACCAACCAACCAACCAACTAACTAGACAGTCAGCCAACCAACCCTGCCAGGCAGCCAAGAAACCAAACCCTACCACCCGCTCGCCCACCAAGCCAGAAACAACCAGCCAGCCAACTTATCGACCAACCAATTAACCAACCAACCAACCAACCAACTAACTAGACAGCCAGCCAACCAAACCTGCCAGGCAGCCAACAAACCAAACCCTACCACCCGCTCACCCATCAAGCCAGAAACAGCCAGCCAGCCAACCTATCGACCAACCAATTAACCAACCAACCAACCAACTAACTAGACAGCCAGCCAACCAACCCTGCCAGGCAGCCAACAAACCAAACCCTACCACCCGCTCAACCACCAAGCCAGAAACAGCCAGCCAGCCAACCTATCGACCAACCAATTAACCAACCAACCAACCAACTAACTAGACAGCCAGCCAACCAAACCTGCCAGGCAGCCAACAAACCAAACCCTACCACCCGCTCACCCACCAAGCCAGAAACAGCCAGCCAGTCAACCTATCGACCAACCAATTAACCAACCAACCAACCAACTAACTAGACAGCCGGCCAACCAACCCTGCCAGGCAGCCAACAAACCAAACCCTACCACCCACTCACCCAACAAGCCAGAAACAGCCAGCCAGCCAACCTATCGACCAACCAATTAACCAACAAACCAACCAACCAACTAACTAGACAGTCAGCCATCCAACCCTGCCAGGCAGCCAACAAACCAAACCCTACCACCCGTTCGCCCACCAAGCCAGAAACAGCCAGCCAGCCAAACAATCGACCAACCAATTAACCAAAAAACCAACCAACTAACAAGAAAGCCAGCCAACCAACCCTGCCAGGCAGCCAACAAACCAAACCCTACCACCCGCTCGCCCACCAAGCCAGAAACAGCCAGCCAGCCAACCTTTCGACCAACCAATTAACCAACCAACCAACCAACTAACTAGACAGCCAGTCAACTAACCCTGCCAGGCAGCCAACAAACCAAACCCTACCACCCGCTCACCCACCAAGCCAGAAACAGCCAGCCAGCCAACCTATCGACCAACCAATTAACCAACCAACCAACCAACTAACTAGACAGCCAGCCAACCAACCCTGCCAGGCAGACAACAAACCAAACCCTACCACCCGCTCACCCACCAAGTCAGAAACAGCCAGCCAGCCAACCTATCGACCAACCAATTAACCAACCAACCAACCAAATAACTAGACAGCCAGCCAACCAACCCTGCGAGGCAGGCAACAAACCAAACCCTTCCACCCGCTCACCCAACAAGCCAGAAACAGCCAGCCAGCCAACCTATCGACCAACCAATTAACCAACCAACCAACCAACCAACCAACCAACCAACTAGACAGTCAGCCAACCAACCCTGCCAGGCTGCCAACAAACCAAACCCTACCACCCGCTCGCCCACCAAGCCAGAAACAGCCAGCCAGCCAACCTATCGACCAACCAATTAACCAACCAACCAACCAACTAACTAGACAGCCAGCCAACCAACCCTGCCAGGCAGCCAACAAACCAAACCCTACCACCCGCTCGCCCACCAAGCCAGAAACAGCCAGCCAGCCAACCTATTGACCAACCAATTAACCAACCAACCAACCAACTAACTAGACAGCCAGCCAACCAACCCTGCCAGGCAGCCAACAAACCAAACCCTACCACCCGCTCACCCACCAAGCCAGAAACAGCCAGCCAGCCAACCTATCGACCAACCAATTAACCAACCAACCAATTAACTAGACAGTCAGTCAACTAACCCTGCCAGGCAGACAACAAACCAAACAATACCACCCGCTCGCCCACCAAGCCAGAAACAGCCAGCCAGCCAACCTATCGACCAACCAATTAACCAACCAACCGCCCAACCAACTAACTAGACAGTCAGCCAACCAACCCTGGCAGGCAGCACACAAACCAAACCCTACCACCCGCTCGCCCACCAAGCCAGAAACAGCCAGCCAGCCAACCTATCGACCAACCAATTAACCAACCAACCAACCAACTAACTAGACAGCCAGCCAACCAACCCTGCCAGGCAGCCAACAAACCAAACCCTACCACCCGCTCACCCACCAAGCCAGAAACAGCCAGCCAGCCAACCTATCGACCAACCAATTAACCAACCAACCAACTAACTAGACAGTCAGTCAACTAACCCTGCCAGGCAGACAACAAACCAAACAATACCACCCGCTCGCCCACCAAGCCAGAAACAGCCAGCCAGCCAACCTATCGACCAACCAATTAACCAACCAACCGACCAACCAACTAACTAGACAGTCAGCCAACCAACCCTGGCAGGCAGCACACAAACCAAACCCTACCACCCGCTCGCCCACCAAGCCAGAAACAGCCAGCCAGCCAACCTATCGACCAACCAATTAACCAACCAACCAAACAACTAACTAGACAGCCAGCCAACCAACCCTGCCAGGCAGCCAACAAACCAAACCCTACCACCCGCTCACCCACCAAGCCAGAAACAGCCAGCCAGCCAACCTATCGACCAACCAATTAACCAACCAACCAACAAACTAACTAGACAGCCAGCCAACCAACCCTGCCAGGCAGCCAACAAAAACCAAACCCTACCATCCGCTCACCCACCAAGCCAGAAACAGCCAGCCAGCCAACCTATCGACCAACCAATTAACCAACCAACCAACTAACTAGACAGTCAGCCAACTAACCCTGCCAGGCAGACAACAAACCAAACCCTACCACCCGCTCGCCCTCCAAGCCAGAAATAGCCAGCCAGCCAACCTATCGACCAACCAATTAACCAACCAACCAACCAACTAACTAGACAGCCAGCCAACCAACCCTGCCAGGCAGCCAACAAACCAAACCCTACCACCCGCTCGCCCACCAAGCCAGAAACAGCCAGCCAGCCAACCTATCGACCAACCAATTAACCAACCAACCAACCAACTAACTAGACAGCCAGCCAACCAACCCTGCCAGGCAGCCAACAAACCAAACCCTACCACCCGCTCACCCACCAAGCCAGAAACAGCCAGCCAGCCAACCTATCGACCAACCAATTAACCAACCAACCAACCAACTAACTAGACAGCCAGCCAACCAACCCTGTCATTCAGCCAACAAACCAAACCCTACCACCCGCTCACCCACCAAGCCAGAAACAGCCAGCCAGCCAACCTATCGACCAACCAATTAACCAACCAACCAACCAACCAACCAACCAACTAACTAGACAGCCAGCCAACCAACCCTGCCAGGCAGCCAACAAACCAAACCCTACCACTCGTTCACCCACCAAGCCAGAAACAGCCAGCCAGCCAAACTATCGACCAACCAATTAACCAACCAACCAACCAAACAACCAACCAACTAACTCGACAGCAAGCCAACCAACCCTGCCAGGCAGCCAACAAACTAAACCCTACCTCCCGCTCACCCACCAAGCCAGAAACAGCCAGCCAGCCAACCTATCGACCAACCAATTAACCAACCAACCAAACAACAACTAGACAGCCAGCCAACTAACCCTGCCACGCAGCCAACAAACCAAACCCTACCACCCGCTCACCCACCAAAACAGAGACAGCCAGCCAGCCAACCTATCGACCAACCAATTAACCAACCAACCAACTAACTAGTCAGCCAGCCAACCAACCCTGCCAGGCAGCCAACAAACCAAACCCTACCACCCGCTCACCCACCAAGCCAGAAACAGCCAGCCAGCCAACCTATCGACCAACCAATTAACCAACCAACCAACCAACTAACTAGACAGATAGCCAACCAAACCTGCCAGGCAGGAAACAAACCAAACCGTACCACCCGCTTACCCACCAAGCCAGAAACAGCCAGCCAGCCAACCTATCGACCAACCAATTAACCAACCAACCAACCAACTAACTAGACAGCCAGCCAACCAACCCTGTCAGGCAGCCAACAAACCAAACCCTACCAATCGCTCGCCCACCAAGCCAGAAACAGCCTGCCAGCCAACCTATCGACCAACCAATTAACCAACCAACCAACCAACTAACTAGACAGCCAGCCAACCAACCCTGCCAGGCAGCCAACAAACTAAACCCTTCCACCCGCTCACCCACCAAGCCAGAAACAGCCAGCCAGCCAACCTATCGACCAACCAATTAACCAACCAACCAACTAACTAGACAGTCAGCCAACTAACCCTGCCAGGCAGACAACAAACCAAACAATACCAACCGCTCGCCCACCAAGCCAGAAATAGCCAGCCAGCCAACCTATCGACCAACCATTTAACCAACCAACCAACCAACTAACTAGACAGCCAGCCAACCAACCCTGTCAGGCAGCCAACAAACCAAACCCTACCACCCGCTCGCCCACCAAGCCAGAAACAGCCAGCCAGCCAACCTATCGACCAACCCATTAACCAACCAACCAACCAACTAACTAGACAGCCAGCCAACCAACCCTGCCAGGCAGCCAACAAACCAAACCCTACCACCCGCTCACCCACCAAGCCAGAAACAGCCAGCCAGCCAACCTATCGACCAACCAACTAACCAACCAACCAACCAACCAACCAACCAACTAACTAGACAGCCAGCCAACCAACCCTGCCAGGCAGCCAACAAACCAAACCCTACCACCCGCTCACCCACCAAGCCAGAAACAGCCAGCCAGCCAACCTATCGACCAACCAATTAACCAACCAACCAACCAACCAACTAACTAGACAGTCAGCCAACCAACCCTGGCAGGCAGCCAACAAACCAAACCCTACCACCCGCTCGAACACCAAGCCAGAAACAGCCAGCCAGCCAACCTATCGACCAACCAATTAACCAACCAACCAACCAACTAACTAGACAGCCAGCCAACCAACCCTGCCAGGCAGCCAACAAACCAAACCCTACCACCCGCTCACCCACCTAGCCAGAAACAGCCAGCCAGCCAACCTATCGACCAACCAATTAACCAACCAACCAACCAACTAACTAGACAGCCAGCCAACCAAACCTGCCAGGCAGCCAACAAACCAAACCCTACCAACCGCTCACCCACCAAGCCAGAAACAGCCAGCCAGCCAACCTATCGACCAACCAATTAACCAACCAACCAACCAACTAACTAGACAGCCAGCCAACCAACCCTGCCAGGCAGCCAACAAACCAAACCCTACCACCCGCTCACCCACCAAGCCAGAAACAGCCAGCCAGCCAACCTATCGACCAACCAATTAACCAACCAACCAACCAACTAACTAGACAGCCAGCCAACCAACCCTGCCAGGCAGGAAACAAACCAAACCCTACCACCCGCTTACCCACCAAGCCAGAAACAGCCAGCCAGCCAACCTATCGACCAACCAATTAACCAACCAACCAACCAACTAACTAGACAGCCAGCCAACCAACCCTGCCAGGCAGTCAACAAACCAAACCCTACCACCCGCTCACCCACCAAGCCAGAAACATCCAGCCAGCCAACCTATCGACCAACCAATTAACCACCAAACCAACCAACCAACTAACTAGATAGTCAGCCAACCAACCCTGCCAGGCAGCCAACAAACCAAACCCTACCAACCGCTCGCCCACCAAGCCAGAAACAGCCAGCCAGCCAACCTATCGACCAACCAATTAACCAACCAACCAACCAACCAACTAACTAGACAGCCAGCCAACCAACCTTGCCAGGCAGCCACCAAACCAAACCCTACCACCCGCTCACCGACCAAGCCAGAAACAGCCAGCCAGCCAAACTATCGACCAACCAATTAACCAACCAACCAACCAACCAACCAACCAACCAACTAACTAGACAGCCAGCCAACCAACCCTGGCAGGCAGCCAACAAACCAAAACCTACCACCCGCTCACCCACCAAGCCAGAAACAGCCAACCAGTCACCCTATCGACCAACCAATTAACCAACCAACCAACCAACTAACTAGACAGCCAGGCAACCAACCCTGCCAGGCAGCCAACAAACCAAACCCTACCACCCGCACGCCCACCAAGCCAGAAACAGCCAGCCAGCCAACCTATCGACCAACCAATTAACCAACCAACCAACCAACTAACTAGACAGTCAGCCAACCAACCCTGCCAGGCAGCCAAGAAACCAAACCCTACCACCCGCAAGCCCACCAAGCCAGAAACAACCAGCCAGCCAACTTATCGACCAACCAATTAACCAACCAACCAACCAACCAACTAACTAGACAGCCAGCCAACCAAACCTGCCAGGCAGCCAACAAACCAAACCCTACCACCCGCTCACCCATCAAGCCAGAAACAGCCAGCCAGCCAACCTATCGACCAACCAATTAACCAACCAACCAACCAACTAACTAGACAGCCAGCCAACCAACCCTGCCAGGCAGCCAACAAACCAAACCCTACCACCCGCTCAACCACCAAGCCAGAAACAGCCAGCCAGCCAACCTATCGACCAACCAATTAACCAACCAACCAACCAACTAACTAGACAGCCAGCCAACCAAACCTGCCAGGCAGCCAACAAACCAAACCCTACCACCCGCTCACCCACCAAGCCAGAAACAGCCAGCCAGTCAACCTATCGACCAACCAATTAACCAACCAACCAACCAACTAACTAGACAGCCAGTCAACCAACCCTGCCAGGCAGCCAACAAACCAAACCCTACCACCCACTCACCCAACAAGCCAGAAACAGCCAGCCAGCCAACCTATCGACCAACCAATTAACCAACAAACCAACCAACCAACTAACTAGACAGTCAGCCATCCAACCCTGCCAGGCAGCCAACAAACCAAACCCTACCACCCGTTCGCCCACCAAGCCAGAAACAGCCAGCCAGCCAAACAATCGACCAACCAATTAACCAACCAACCAACCAACTAACTAGACAGCCAGCCAACCAAACCTGCCAGGCAGCCAACAAACCAAACCCTACCACCCGCTCACCCACCAAGCCAGAAACAGCCAGCCAGTCAACCTATCGACCAACCAATTAACCAACCAACCAACCAACTAACTAGACAGCCAGCCAACCAACCCTGCCAGGCATCCAACAAACCAAACCCTACCACCCACTCACCCAACAAGCCAGAAACAGCCAGCCAGCCAACCTATCGACCAACCAATTAACCAACAAACCAACCAACCAACTAACTAGACAGTCAGCCATCCAACCCTGCCAGGCAGCCAACAAACCAAACCCTACCACCCGTTCGCCCACCAAGCCAGAAACAGCCAGCCAGCCAAACAATCGACCAACCAATTAACCACAAAACCAACCAACTAACAAGAAAGCCAGCCAACCAACCCTGCCAGGCAGCCAACAAACCAAACCCTACCACCCGCTCGCCCACCAAGCCAGAAACAGCCAGCCAGCCAACCTTTCGACCAACCAATTAACCAACCAACCAACCAACTAACTAGACAGCCAGTCAACTAACCCTGCCAGGCAGCCAACAAACCAAACCCTACCACCCGCTCACCCACCAAGCCAGAAACAGCCAGCCAGCCAACCTATCGACCAACCAATTAACCAACCAACCAACCAACTAACTAGACAGCCAGCCAACCAACCCTGCCAGGCATCCAACAAACCAAACCCTACCACCCGCTCACCCACCAAGTCAGAAACAGCCAGCCAGCCAACCTATCGACCAACCAATTAACCAACCAACCAACCAAATAACTAGACAGCCAGCCAACCAACCCTGCCAGGCAGCCAACAAACCAAACCCTACCACCCGCTCGCCCACCAAGCCAGAAACAGCCAGCCAGCCAACCTATCGACCAACCAATTAACCAACCAACCAACCAACTAACTAGACAGTCAGCCAACCAACCCTGCCAGGCAGCCAACAAACCAAACCCTACCACCCGCTCGCCCACCAAGACAGAAACAGCCAGCCAGCCAACCTATCGACCAACCAATTAACCAACCAACCAACCAACTAACTAGACAGCCAGCCAACCAACCCTGCCAGGCAGCCAACAAACCAAACCCTACCACCCGCTCGCCCACCAAGCCAGAAACAGCCAGCCAGCCAACCTATTGACCAACCAAATAACCAACCAACCAACCAACTAACTAGACATCCAGCCAACCAACCCTGCCAGGCAGCCAACAAACCAAACCCTACCACCCGCTCACCCACCAAGCCAGAAACAGCCAGCCAGCCAACCTATCGACCAACCAATTAACCAACCAACCAACTAACTAGACAGTCAGTCAACTAACCCTGCCAGGCAGACAACAAACCAAACAATACCACCCGCTCGCCCACCAAGCCAGAAACAGCCAGCCAGCCAACCTATCGACCAACCAATTAACCAACCAACCGACCAACCAACTAACTAGACAGTCAGCCAACCAACCCTGGCAGGCAGCACACAAACCAAACCCTACCACCCGCTCGCCCACCAAGCCAGAAACAGACAGCCAGCCAACCTATCGACCAACCAATTAACCAACCAACCAACCAACTAACTAGACAGCCAGCCAACCAACCCTGCCAGGCAGCCAACAAACCAAACCCTACCACCCGCTCACCCACCAAGCCAGAAACAGCCAGCCAGCCAACCTATCGACCAACCAATTAACCAACCAACCAACTAACTAGACAGTCAGTCAACTAACCCTGCCAGGCAGACAACAAACCAAACAATACCGCCCGCTCACCCACCAAGCCAGAAACAGCCAGCCAGCCAACCTATCGACCAACCAATTAACAAACCAACCAAGAAACTAACTAGACAGCCAGCCAACCAACCCTGTCATTCAGCCAACAAACCAAACCCTACCACCCGCTCACCCACCAAGCCAGAAACAGCCAGCCAGCCAACCTATCGACCAACCAATTAACCAACCAACCAACTAACTAGACAGTCAGTCAACTAACCCTGCCAGGCAGACAACAAACCAAACCCTTTCACCCGCTCACCCAAGAAGCCAGAAACAGCCAGCCAGCCAACCTATCGACCAACCAATTAACCAACCAACCAACCAACCAACCAACCAACCAACTAGACAGTCAGCCAACCAACCCTGCCAGGCTGCCAACAAACCAAACCCTACCACCCGCTCGCCCACCAAGCCAGAAACAGCCAGCCAGCCAACCTATCGACCAAACAATTAACCAACCAACCAACCAACTAACTAGACAGCCAGCCAACCAACCCTGCCAGGCATTCAACAAACCAAACCCTACCACCCGCTCGCCCACCAAGCCAGAAACAGCCAGCCAGCCAACCTATCGACCAACCAATTAACCAACCAACCAACCAACTAACTAGACAGTCAGCCAACCAACCCTGCCAGGCAGCCAACAAACCAAACCCTACCACCCGCTCGCCCACCAAGACAGAAACAGCCAGCCAGCCAACCTATCGACCAACCAATTAACCAACCAACCAACCAACTAACTAGACAGCCAGCCAACCAACCCTGCCAGGCAGCCAACAAACCAAACCCTACCACCCGCTCGCCCACCAAGCCAGAAACAGCCAGCCAGCCAACCTATTGACCAACCAATTAAAGAACCAACCAACCAACTAACTAGACATCCAGCCAACCAACCCTGCCAGGCAGCCAACAAACCAAACCCTACCACCCGCTCACCCACCAAGCCAGAAACAGCCAGCCAGCCAACCTATCGACCAACCAATTAACCAACCAACCAACTAACTAGACAGTCAGTCAACTAACCCTGCCAGGCAGACAACAAACCAAACAATACCACCCGCTCGCCCACCAAGCCAGAAACAGCCAGCCAGCCAACCTATCGACCAACCAATTAACCAACCAACCGACCAACCAACTAACTAGACAGTCAGCCAACCAACCCTGGCAGGCAGCACACAAACCAAACCCTACCACCCGCTCGCCCACCAAGCCAGAAACAGCCAGCCAGCCAACCTATCGACCAACCAATTAACCAACCAACCAACCAACTAACTAGACAGCCAGCCAACCAACCCTGCCAGGCAGCCAACAAACCAAACCCTACCACCCGCTCACCCACCAAGCCAGAAACAGCCAGCCAGCCAACCTATCGACCAACCAATTAACCAACCAACCAACTAACTAGACAGTCAGTCAACTAACCCTGCCAGGCAGACAACAAACCAAACAATACCACCCGCTCGCCCACCAAGCCAGAAACAGCCTGCCAGCCAACCTATCGACCAACCAATTAACCAACCAACCGACCAACCAACTAACTAGACAGTCAGCCAACCAACCCTGGCAGGCAGCACACAAACCAAACCCTACCACCCGCTCGCCCACCAAGCCAGAAACAGCCAGCCAGCCAACCTATCGACCAACCAATTAACCAACCAACCAACCAACTAACTAGACAGCCAGCCAACCAACCCTGCCAGGCAGCCAACAAACCAAACCCTACCACCCGCTCACCCACCAAGCCAGAAACAGCCAGCCAGCCAACCTATCGACCAACCAATTAACCAACCAACCAAGAAACTAACTAGACAGCCAGCCAACCAACCCTGTCATTCAGCCAACAAACCAAACCCTACCACCCGCTCACCCACCAAGCCAGAAACAGCCAGCCAGCCAACCTATCGGCCAACCAATTAACCAACCAACCAACCAACCAACTAACTAGACAGCCAGCCAACCAACCCTGCCAGGCAGCCAACAAACCAAACCCTACCACTCGTTCACCCACCAAGCCAGAAACAGCCAGCCAGCCAAACTATCGACCAACCAATTAACCAACCAACCAACCAAACAACCAACCAACTAACTAGACAGCAAGCCAACCAACCCTGCCAGGCAGCCAACAAACTAAACCCTACCTCCCGCTCACCCACCAAGCCAGAAACAGCCAGCCAGCCAACCTATCGACCAACCAATTAACCAACCAACCAACCAACTAACTAGACAGTCAGCCAACCAACCCTGCCAGGCAGCCAAGAAACCAAACCCTACCACCCGCAAGCCCACCAAGCCAGAAACAACCAGCCAGCCAACTTATCGACCAACCAATTAACCAACCAACCAACCAACCAACTAACTAGACAGCCAGCCAACCAAACCTGCCAGGCAGCCAACAAACCAAACCCTACCACCCGCTCACCCATCAAGCCAGAAACAGCCAGCCAGCCAACCTATCGACCAACCAATTAACCAACCAACCAACCAACTAACTAGACAGCCAGCCAACCAACCCTGCCAGGCAGCCAACAAACCAAACCCTACCACCCGCTCAACCACCAAGCCAGAAACAGCCAGCCAGCCAACCTATCGACCAACCAATTAACCAACCAACCAACCAACTAACTAGACAGCCAGCCAACCAAACCTGCCAGGCAGCCAACAAACCAAACCCTACCACCCGCTCACCCACCAAGCCAGAAACAGCCAGCCAGTCAACCTATCGACCAACCAATTAACCAACCAACCAACCAACTAACTAGACAGCCAGTCAACCAACCCTGCCAGGCAGCCAACAAACCAAACCCTACCACCCACTCACCCAACAAGCCAGAAACAGCCAGCCAGCCAACCTATCGACCAACCAATTAACCAACAAACCAACCAACCAACTAACTAGACAGTCAGCCATCCAACCCTGCCAGGCAGCCAACAAACCAAACCCTACCACCCGTTCGCCCACCAAGCCAGAAACAGCCAGCCAGCCAAACAATCGACCAACCAATTAACCAACCAACCAACCAACTAACTAGACAGCCAGCCAACCAAACCTGCCAGGCAGCCAACAAACCAAACCCTACCACCCGCTCACCCGCCAAGCCAGAAACAGCCAGCCAGTCAACCTATCGACCAACCAATTAACCAACCAACCAACCAACTAACTAGACAGCCAGCCAACCAACCCTGCCAGGCATCCAACAAACCAAACCCTACCACCCACTCACCCAACAAGCCAGAAACAGCCAGCCAGCCAACCTATCGACCAACCAATTAACCAACAAACCAACCAACCAACTAACTAGACAGTCAGCCATCCAACCCTGCCAGGCAGCCAACAAACCAAACCCTACCACCCGTTCGCCCACCAAGCCAGAAACAGCCAGCCAGCCAAACAATCGACCAACCAATTAACCACAAAACCAACCAACTAACAAGAAAGCCAGCCAACCAACCCTGCCAGGCAGCCAACAAACCAAACCCTACCACCCGCTCGCCCACCAAGCCAGAAACAGCCAGCCAGCCAACCTTTCGACCAACCAATTAACCAACCAACCAACCAACTAACTAGACAGCCAGTCAACTAACCCTGCCAGGCAGCCAACAAACCAAACCCTACCACCCGCTCACCCACCAAGCCAGAAACAGCCAGCCAGCCAACCTATCGACCAACCAATTAACCAACCAACCAACCAACTAACTAGACAGCCAGCCAACCAACCCTGCCAGGCATCCAACAAACCAAACCCTACCACCCGCTCACCCACCAAGTCAGAAACAGCCAGCCAGCCAACCTATCGACCAACCAATTAACCAACCAACCAACCAAATAACTAGACAGCCAGCCAACCAACCCTGCCAGGCAGCCAACAAACCAAACCCTACCACCCGCTCGCCCACCAAGCCAGAAACAGCCAGCCAGCCAACCTATCGACCAACCAATTAACCAACCAACCAACCAACTAACTAGACAGTCAGCCAACCAACCCTGCCAGGCAGCCAACAAACCAAACCCTACCACCCGCTCGCCCACCAAGACAGAAACAGCCAGCCAGCCAACCTATCGACCAACCAATTAACCAACCAACCAACCAACTAACTAGACAGCCAGCCAACCAACCCTGCCAGGCAGCCAACAAACCAAACCCTACCACCCGCTCGCCCACCAAGCCAGAAACAGCCAGCCAGCCAACCTATTGACCAACCAAATAACCAACCAACCAACCAACTAACTAGACATCCAGCCAACCAACCCTGCCAGGCAGCCAACAAACCAAACCCTACCACCCGCTCACCCACCAAGCCAGAAACAGCCAGCCAGCCAACCTATCGACCAACCAATTAACCAACCAACCAACTAACTAGACAGTCAGTCAACTAACCCTGCCAGGCAGACAACAAACCAAACAATACCACCCGCTCGCCCACCAAGCCAGAAACAGCCAGCCAGCCAACCTATCGACCAACCAATTAACCAACCAACCGACCAACCAACTAACTAGACAGTCAGCCAACCAACCCTGGCAGGCAGCACACAAACCAAACCCTACCACCCGCTCGCCCACCAAGCCAGAAACAGACAGCCAGCCAACCTATCGACCAACCAATTAACCAACCAACCAACCAACTAACTAGACAGCCAGCCAACCAACCCTGCCAGGCAGCCAACAAACCAAACCCTACCACCCGCTCACCCACCAAGCCAGAAACAGCCAGCCAGCCAACCTATCGACCAACCAATTAACCAACCAACCAACTAACTAGACAGTCAGTCAACTAACCCTGCCAGGCAGACAACAAACCAAACAATACCGCCCGCTCACCCACCAAGCCAGAAACAGCCAGCCAGCCAACCTATCGACCAACCAATTAACAAACCAACCAAGAAACTAACTAGACAGCCAGCCAACCAACCCTGTCATTCAGCCAACAAACCAAACCCTACCACCCGCTCACCCACCAAGCCAGAAACAGCCAGCCAGCCAACCTATCGACCAACCAATTAACCAACCAACCAACTAACTCGACAGTCAGTCAACTAACCCTGCCAGGCAGACAACAAACCAAACCCTTTCACCCGCTCACCCAAGAAGCCAGAAACAGCCAGCCAGCCAACCTATCGACCAACCAATTAACCAACCAACCAACCAACCAACCAACTAGACAGTCAGCCAACCAACCCTGCCAGGCTGCCAACAAACCAAACCCTACCACCCGCTCGCCCACCAAGCCAGAAACAGCCAGCCAGCCAACCTATCGACCAACCAATTAACCAACCAACCAACCAACTAACTAGACAGCCAGCCAACCAACCCTGCCAGGCAGTCAACAAACCAAACCCTACCACCCGCTCGCCCACCAAGCCAGAAACAGCCAGCCAGCCAACCTATCGACCAACCAATTAACCAACCAACCAACCAACTAACTAGACAGTCAGCCAACCAACCCTGCCAGGCAGCCAACAAACCAAACCCTACCACCCGCTCGCCCACCAAGACAGAAACAGCCAGCCAGCCAACCTATCGACCAACCAATTAACCAACCAACCAACCAACTAACTAGACAGCCAGCCAACCAACCCTGCCAGGCAGCCAACAAACCAAACCCTACCACCCGCTCGCCCACCAAGCCAGAAACAGCCAGCCAGCCAACCTATTGACCAACCAATTAAAGAACCAACCAACCAACTAACTAGACATCCAGCCAACCAACCCTGCCAGGCAGCCAACAAACCAAACCCTACCACCCGCTCACCCACCAAGCCAGAAACAGCCAGCCAGCCAACCTATCGACCAACCAATTAACCAACCAACCAACTAACTAGACAGTCAGTCAACTAACCCTGCCAGGCAGACAACAAACCAAACAATACCACCCGCTCGCCCACCAAGCCAGAAACAGCCAGCCAGCCAACCTATCGACCAACCAATTAACCAACCAACCGACCAACCAACTAACTAGACAGTCAGCCAACCAACCCTGGCAGGCAGCACACAAACCAAACCCTACCACCCGCTCGCCCACCAAGCCAGAAACAGCCAGCCAGCCAACCTATCGACCAACCAATTAACCAACCAACCAACCAACTAACTAGACAGCCAGCCAACCAACCCTGCCAGGCAGCCAACAAACCAAACCCTACCACCCGCTCACCCACCAAGCCAGAAACAGCCAGCCAGCCAACCTATCGACCAACCAATTAACCAACCAACCAACTAACTAGACAGTCAGTCAACTAACCCTGCCAGGCAGACAACAAACCAAACAATACCACCCGCTCGCCCACCAAGCCAGAAACAGCCTGCCAGCCAACCTATCGACCAACCAATTAACCAACCAACCGACCAACCAACTAACTAGACAGTCAGGCAACCAACCCTGGCAGGCAGCACACAAACCAAACCCTACCACCCGCTCGCCCACCAAGCCAGAAACAGCCAGCCAGCCAACCTATCGACCAACCAATTAACCAACCAACCAACCAACTAACTAGACAGCCAGCCAACCAACCCTGCCAGGCAGCCAACAAACCAAACCCTACCACCCGCTCACCCACCAAGCCAGAAACAGCCAGCCAGCCAACCTATCGACCAACCAATTAACCAACCAACCAAGAAACTAACTAGACAGCCAGCCAACCAACCCTGTCATTCAGCCAACAAACCAAACCCTACCACCCGCTCACCCACCAAGCCAGAAACAGCCAGCCAGCCAACCTATCGGCCAACCAATTAACCAACCAACCAACCAACCAACTAACTAGACAGCCAGCCAACCAACCCTGCCAGGCAGCCAACAAACCAAACCCTACCACTCGTTCACCCACCAAGCCAGAAACAGCCAGCCAGCCAAACTATCGACCAACCAATTAACCAACCAACCAACCAAACAACCAACCAACTAACTAGACAGCAAGCCAACCAACCCTGCCAGGCAGCCAACAAACTAAACCCTACCTCCCGCTCACCCACCAAGCCAGAAACAGCCAGCCAGCCAACCTATCGACCAACCAATTAACCAACCAACCAAACAACAACTAGACAGCCAGCCAACTAACCCTGCCAGGCAGCCAACAAACCAAACCCTACCACCCGCTCACCCACCAAAACAGAGACAGCCAGCCAGCCAACCTATCGACCAACCAATTAACCAACCAACCAACCAACTAACTAGTCAGCCAGCCAACCAACCCTGCCAGGCAGCCAACAAACCAAACCCTACCACCCGCTCACCCACCAAGCCAGAAACAGCCAGCCAGCCAACCTATCGACCAACCAATTAACCAACCAACCAACCAACTAACTAGAGAGATAGCCAACCAAACCTGCCAGGCAGGAAACAAACCAAACCGTACCACCCGCTTACCCACCAAGCCAGAAACAGCCAGCCAGCCAACCTATCGACCAACCAATTAACCAACCAACCAACCAACTAACTAGACAGCCAGCCAACCAACCCTGTCAGGCAGCCAACAAACCAAACCCTACCAATCGCTCGCCCACCAAGCCAGAAACAGCCTGCCAGCGAACCTATCGACCAACCAATTAACCAACCAACCAACCAACTAACTAGACAGCCAGCCAACCAACCCTGTCAGGCAGCCAACAAACCAAACCCTACCACCCCGCTCGCCCACCAAGCCAGAAACAGCCAGCCAGCCAACCTATCGACCAACCAATTAACCAACCAACCAACCAACTAACTAGACAGCCAGCCAACCAACCCTGCCAGGCAGCCAACAAACCAAACCCTACCACCCGCTCACCCACCAAGCCAGAAACAGCCAGCCAGCCAACCTATCGACCAACCAATTAACCAACCAACCAACCAACTAACTAGTCAGCCAGCCAACCAACCCTGCCAGGCAGCCAACAAACCAAACCCTACCACCCGCTCACCCACCAAGCCAGAAACAGCCAGCCAGCCAACCTATCGACCAACCAATTAACCAACCAACCAACCAACTAACTAGAGAGATAGCCAACCAAACCTGCCAGGCAGGAAACAAACCAAACCGTACCACCCGCTTACCCACCAAGCCAGAAACAGCCAGCCAGCCAACCTATCGACCAACCAATTAACCAACCAACCAACCAACTAACTAGACTGCCAGCCAACCAACCCTGTCAGGCAGCCAACAAACCAAACCCTACCAATCGCTCGCCCACCAAGCCAGAAACAGCCTGCCAGCCAACCTATCGACCAACCAATTAACCAACCAACCAACCAACTAACTAGACAGCCAGCCAACCAACCCTGTCAGGCAGCCAACAAACCAAACCCTACCACCCGCTCGCCCACCAAGCCAGAAACAGCCAGCCAGCCAACCTATCGACCAACCAATTAACCAACCAACCAACCAACTAACTAGACAGCCAGCCAACCAACCCTGCCAGGCAGCCAACAAACCAAACCCTACCACCCGCTCACCCACCAAGCCAGAAACAGCCAGCCAGCCAACCTATCGACCAACCAACTAACCAACCAACCAACCAACCAACCAACCAACTAACTAGACAGCCAGCCAACCAACCCTGCCAGGCAGCCAACAAACCAAACCCTACCACCCGCTCACCCACCAAGCCAGAAACAGCCAGCCAGCCAACCTATCGACCAACCAATTAACCAACCAACCAACCAACCAACTAACTAGACAGTCAGCCAACCAACCCTGGCAGGCAGCCAACAAACCAAACCCTACCACCCGCTCGAACACCAAGCCAGAAACAGCCAGCCAGCCAACCTATCGACCAACCAATTAACCAACCAACCAACCAACTAACTAGACAGCCAGCCAACCAACCCTGCCAGGCAGCCAGCAAACCAAACCCTACCACCCGCTCACCCACCAAGCCAGAAACAGCCAGCCAGCCAACCTATCGACCAACCAATTAACCAACCAACCAACCAACTAACTAGACAGCCAGCCAACCAAACCTGCCAGGCAGCCAACAAACCAAACCCTACCAACCGCTCACCCACCAAGCCAGAAACAGCCAGCCAGCCAACCTATCGACCAACCAATTAACCAACCAACCAACCAACTAACTAGACAGCCAGCCAACCAACCCTGCCAGGCAGCCAACAAACCAAACCCTACCACCCGCTCACCCACCAAGCCAGAAACAGCCAGCCAGCCAACCTATCGACCAACAATTAACCAACCAACCAACCAACTAACTAGACAGCCAGCCAACCAACCCTGCCAGGCAGGAAACAAACCAAACCCTACCACCCGCTTACCCACCAAGCCAGAAACAGCCAGCCTGCCAACCTATCGACCAACCAATTAACCAACCAACCAACCAACTAACTAGACAGCCAGCCAACCAACCCTGCCAGGCAGTCAACAAACCAAACCCTACCACCCGCTCACCCACCAAGCCAGAAACATCCAGCCAGCCAACCTATCGACCAACCAATTAACCACCCAACCAACCAACCAACTAACTAGATAGTCAGCCAACCAACCCTGCCAGGCAGCCAACAAACCAAACCCTACCACCCGCTCGCCCACCAAGCCAGAAACAGCCAGCCAGCCAACCTATTGACCAACCAAATAACCAACCAACCAACCAACTAACTAGACATCCAGCCAACCAACCCTGCCAGGCAGCCAACAAACCAAACCCTACCACCCGCTCACCCACCAAGCCAGAAACAGCCAGCCAGCCAACCTATCGACCAACCAATTAACCAACCAACCAACTAACTAGACAGTCAGTCAACTAACCCTGCCAGGCAGACAACAAACCAAACAATACCACCCGCTCGCCCACCAAGCCAGAAACAGCCAGCCAGCCAACCTATCGACCAACCAATTAACCAACCAACCGACCAACCAACTAACTAGACAGTCAGCCAACCAACCCTGGCAGGCAGCACACAAACCAAACCCTACCACCCGCTCGCCCACCAAGCCAGAAACAGACAGCCAGCCAACCTATCGACCAACCAATTAACCAACCAACCAACCAACTAACTAGACAGCCAGCCAACCAACCCTGCCAGGCAGCCAACAAACCAAACCCTACCACCCGCTCACCCACCAAGCCAGAAACAGCCAGCCAGCCAACCTATCGACCAACCAATTAACCAACCAACCAACTAACTAGACAGTCAGTCAACTAACCCTGCCAGGCAGACAACAAACCAAACAATACCGCCCGCTCACCCACCAAGCCAGAAACAGCCAGCCAGCCAACCTATCGACCAACCAATTAACAAACCAACCAAGAAACTAACTAGACAGCCAGCCAACCAACCCTGTCATTCAGCCAACAAACCAAACCCTACCACCCGCTCACCCACCAAGCCAGAAACAGCCAGCCAGCCAACCTATCGACCAACCAATTAACCAACCAACCAACTAACTAGACAGTCAGTCAACTAACCCTGCCAGGCAGACAACAAACCAAACCCTTTCACCCGCTCACCCAAGAAGCCAGAAACAGCCAGCCAGCCAACCTATCGACCAACCAATTAACCAACCAACCAACCAACCAACCAACTAGACAGTCAGCCAACCAACCCTGCCAGGCTGCCAACAAACCAAACCCTACCACCCGCTCGCCCACCAAGCCAGAAACAGCCAGCCAGCCAACCTATCGACCAACCAATTAACCAACCAACCAACCAACTAACTAGACAGCCAGCCAACCAACCCTGCCAGGCAGTCAACAAACCAAACCCTACCACCCGCTCGCCCACCAAGCCAGAAACAGCCAGCCAGCCAACCTATCGACCAACCAATTAACCAACCAACCAACCAACTAACTAGACAGTCAGCCAACCAACCCTGCCAGGCAGCCAACAAACCAAACCCTACCACCCGCTCGCCCACCAAGACAGAAACAGCCAGCCAGCCAACCTATCGACCAACCAATTAACCAACCAACCAACCAACTAACTAGACAGCCAGCCAACCAACCCTGCCAGGCAGCCAACAAACCAAACCCTACCACCCGCTCGCCCACCAAGCCAGAAACAGCCAGCCAGCCAACCTATTGACCAACCAATTAAAGAACCAACCAACCAACTAACTAGACATCCAGCCAACCAACCCTGCCAGGCAGCCAACAAACCAAACCCTACCACCCGCTCACCCACCAAGCCAGAAACAGCCAGCCAGCCAACCTATCGACCAACCAATTAACCAACCAACCAACTAACTAGACAGTCAGTCAACTAACCCTGCCAGGCAGACAACAAACCAAACAATACCACCCGCTCGCCCACCAAGCCAGAAACAGCCAGCCAGCCAACCTATCGACCAACCAATTAACCAACCAACCGACCAACCAACTAACTAGACAGTCAGCCAACCAACCCTGGCAGGCAGCACACAAACCAAACCCTACCACCCCGCTCGCCCACCAAGCCAGAAACAGCCAGCCAGCCAACCTATCGACCAACCAATTAACCAACCAACCAACCAACTAACTAGACAGCCAGCCAACCAACCCTGCCAGGCAGCCAACAAACCAAACCCTACCACCCGCTCACCCACCAAGCCAGAAACAGCCAGCCAGCCAACCTATCGACCAACCAATTAACCAACCAACCAACTAACTAGACAGTCAGTCAACTAACCCTGCCAGGCAGACAACAAACCAAACAATACCACCCGCTCGCCCACCAAGCCAGAAACAGCCTGCCAGCCAACCTATCGACCAACCAATTAACCAACCAACCGACCAACCAACTAACTAGACAGTCAGGCAACCAACCCTGGCAGGCAGCACACAAACCAAACCCTACCACCCGCTCGCCCACCAAGCCAGAAACAGCCAGCCAGCCAACCTATCGACCAACCAATTAACCAACCAACCAACCAACTAACTAGACAGCCAGCCAACCAACCCTGCCAGGCAGCCAACAAACCAAACCCTACCACCCGCTCACCCACCAAGCCAGAAACAGCCAGCCAGCCAACCTATCGACCAACCAATTAACCAACCAACCAAGAAACTAACTAGACAGCCAGCCAACCAACCCTGTCATTCAGCCAACAAACCAAACCCTACCACCCGCTCACCCACCAAGCCAGAAACAGCCAGCCAGCCAACCTATCGGCCAACCAATTAACCAACCAACCAACCAACCAACTAACTAGACAGCCAGCCAACCAACCCTGCCAGGCAGCCAACAAACCAAACCCTACCACTCGTTCACCCACCAAGCCAGAAACAGCCAGCCAGCCAAACTATCGACCAACCAATTAACCAACCAACCAACCAAACAACCAACCAACTAACTAGACAGCAAGCCAACCAACCCTGCCAGGCAGCCAACAAACTAAACCCTACCTCCCGCTCACCCACCAAGCCAGAAACAGCCAGCCAGCCAACCTATCGACCAACCAATTAACCAACCAACCAAACAACAACTAGACAGCCAGCCAACTAACCCTGCCAGGCAGCCAACAAACCAAACCCTACCACCCGCTCACCCACCAAAACAGAGACAGCCAGCCAGCCAACCTATCGACCAACCAATTAACCAACCAACCAACCAACTAACTAGTCAGCCAGCCAACCAACCCTGCCAGGCAGCCAACAAACCAAACCCTACCACCCGCTCACCCACCAAGCCAGAAACAGCCAGCCAGCCAACCTATCGACCAACCAATTAACCAACCAACCAACCAACTAACTAGAGAGATAGCCAACCAAACCTGCCAGGCAGGAAACAAACCAAACCGTACCACCCGCTTACCCACCAAGCCAGAAACAGCCAGCCAGCCAACCTATCGACCAACCAATTAACCAACCAACCAACCAACTAACTAGACAGCCAGCCAACCAACCCTGTCAGGCAGCCAACAAACCAAACCCTACCAATCGCTCGCCCACCAAGCCAGAAACAGCCTGCCAGCGAACCTATCGACCAACCAATTAACCAACCAACCAACCAACTAACTAGACAGCCAGCCAACCAACCCTGTCAGGCAGCCAACAAACCAAACCCTACCACCCGCTCGCCCACCAAGCCAGAAACAGCCAGCCAGCCAACCTATCGACCAACCAATTAACCAACCAACCAACCAACTAACTAGACAGCCAGCCAACCAACCCTGCCAGGCAGCCAACAAACCAAACCCTACCACCCGCTCACCCACCAAGCCAGAAACAGCCAGCCAGCCAACCTATCGACCAACCAACTAACCAACCAACCAACCAACCAACCAACTAACTAGACAGCCAGCCAACCAACCCTGCCAGGCAGCCAACAAACCAAACCCTACCACCCGCTCACCCACCAAGCCAGAAACAGCCAGCCAGCCAACCTATCGACCAACCAATTAACCAACCAACCAACCAACCAACTAACTAGACAGTCAGTCAACTAACCCTGCCAGGCAGACAACAAACCAAACAATACCACCCGCTCGCCCACCAAGCCAGAAACAGCCTGCCAGCCAACCTATCGACCAACCAATTAACCAACCAACCGACCAACAAACTAACTAGACAGTCAGCCAACCAACCCTGGCAGGCAGCACACAAACCAAACCCTACCACCCGCTCGCCCACCAAGCCAGAAACAGCCAGCCAGCCAACCTATCGACCAACCAATTAACCAACCAACCAACCAACTAACTAGACAGCCAGCCAACCAACCCTGCCAGGCAGCCAACAAACCAAACCCTACCACCCCGCTCACCCACCAAGCCAGAAACAGCCAGCCAGCCAACCTATCGACCAACTAATTAACCAACCAACCAACAAACTAACTAGACAGCCAGCCAACCAACCCTGCCAGGCAGCCAACAAAAAACCAAACCCTACCATCCGCTCACCCACCAAGCCAGAAACAGCCAGCCAGCCAACCTATCGACCAACCAATTAACCAACCAACCAACTAACTAGACAGTCAGCCAACTAACCCTGCCAGGCAGACAACAAACCAAACCCTACCACCCGCTCGCCCTCCAAGCCAGAAATAGCCAGCCAGCCAACCTATCGACCAACCAATTAACCAACCAACCAACCAACTAACTAGACAGCCAGCCAACCAACCCTGCCAGGCAGCCAACAAACCAAACCCTACCACCCGCTCGCCCACCAAGCCAGAAACAGCCAGCCAGCCAACCTATCGACCAACCAATTAACCAACCAACCAACTAACTAGACAGCCAGCCAACCAACCCTGCCAGGCAGCCAACAAACCAAACCCTACCACCCCGCTCACCCACCAAGCCAGAAACAGCCAGCCAGCCAACCTATCGACCAACCAATTAACCAACCAACCAACCAACTAACTAGACAGCCAGCCAACCAACCCTGTCATTCAGCCAACAAACCAAACCCCTACCACCCCGCTCACCCACCAAGCCAGAAACAGCCAGCCAGCCAACCTATCGACCAACCAATTAACCAACCAACCAACCAACCAACTAACTAGACAGCCAGCCAACCAACCCTGCCAGGCAGCCAACAAACCAAACCCTACCACTCGTTCACCCACCAAGCCAGAAACAGCCAGCCAGCCAAACTATCGACCAACCAATTAACCAACCAACCAACCAAATAACCAACCAACTAACTAGACAGCAAGCCAACCAACCCTGCCAGGCAGCCAACAAACTAAACCCTACCTCCCGCTCACCCACCAAGCCAGAAACAGCCAGCCAGCCAACCTATCGACCAACCAATTAACCAACCAACCAAACAACAACTAGACAGCCAGCCAACTAACCCTGCCAGGCAGCCAACAAACCAAACCC